>NW_025728282.1:102537-277701 GCF_021461385.2 Schistocerca piceifrons
GAAGGAAATGTCTTAGAACACACAGTATTTCATAGCGACGCAATTTCCGTGTGAATTCGTCAATGAGTGAGAGTGAGGGTGCAGTAAAGAAGGATTAGTGGATCGGAAATGAGGTTGTCGTATCCCAAAAGAAAATCCTGTCGTTTCCATAGAAACGTTACTCGATTTAGAAGTAGAAGTCATAGAACCCATTAGTATTGCATAGCAACGCAATTTCTGTGTTAATTCGTCAATGTGAGGGAGCTAGGGATGCAATAAATAAGGAATAGTGCATCGAGAAGGAGATACTCGTATCGCAAAAGAAAATCCTGTCGTTTCCATAGAAACGTTACTCGATTTAGAAGGAAATGTCTTAGAACACATAGTATTTCATAGCGACGCAAGTTCCGTGTGAATTCATCAATGTGTGGGAGTGCGGGATGCAGTAAAGAAGGATTAGTGGATCGGAAATGTGATTGTCGTATCCCAAAATAAAATCCTGTCGTTTCCATAGAAACGTTACTCGATTTAGAAGGAAATGTCTTAGAACACATAGTATTTCATAGCGACGCAATTTCCGTGTGAATTCGTCAATGTGTGGGAGTGAGGGATGCAGTAAAGAAGGATTTGTGGATCGGAAATGTGATTGTCGTATCCCAAAAGAAAATCCTGTCGTTTCCATAGAAACGTTACTCGATTTAGAAGGAAATGTCTTAGAACACATAGTATTTCATAGCGACGCAATTTCCGTGTCAATTCGTCAATGTGTGGAGTGAGGGATGCAGTAAAGAAGGATTAGTGGATCGGAAATGAGATTGTCGTTATTCCCAAAAGAAAATCCTGTTGTTTCCATAGAAACGTTACTCGATTTAGAAGGAAATGTCTTAGAACCACATAGTATTTCATAGCGACGCAACTTCCGTGTGAATTCATCAATGTGTGGGAGTGAGGGATGCAGTAAAGAAGGATTAGTGGATCGGAAATGTGATTGTCGTATCCCAAAAGAAAATCCTGTCGTTTCCATAGAAACGTTACTTGATTTAGAAGGAGAAGTCATAGAACCCATAGTATTTCATAGCGACGCAATTTCCGTGTGAATTCGTCAGTGTGTGGGAGTGAGGGATGCAGTGAAGAAGGATTAGTGGATCGGAAATGAGATTGTCGTATCCCAAAAGAAAATCCTGTCGTTTCCATAGAAACGTTACTCGACTTAGAAGGAGAAGTCATAGAACCCAAAGTATTTCATAGCGACGGAATTTCCATGTGAATTCGTCAATGTGTGGGAGTGAGGGATGCAGTAAAGAAGGATTAGTGGATCGGAAATGAGATTGTCGTGTCCCAAAAGAAAATCATGTCGTTTACATAGAAACGTTACTCGATTTAGAAGGAAATGTCTTAGAATACACAGTATTTCATAGCGACACAATTTCCGTGTGAATTCGTCAATGAGTGAGAGTGACGGTGCAGTAATGAAGGATTAGTGGATCGGAAATGAGGTTGTCGTATCCCAAAAGAAAATCCTGTCGTTTCCATAGAAACGTTACTCGATTTAGAATTAGAAGTCATAGAACCCATTAGTATTGCATGGCAACGCAATTTCTGTGTTAATTCGTCAATGTGAGGGAGCTAGGGATGCAATAAATAAGGAATAGTGCATCGAGAAGGAGATACTCGTATCGCAAAAGAAAATCCTGTCGTTTCCATAGAAACGTTACTCGATTTAGGAGGAATTGTCTTAGAACACATAGTATTTCATAGCGACGCAAGTTCCGTGTGAATTCATCAATGTGTGGGAGTGCGGGATGCAGTAAAGAAGGATTAGTGGATCGGAAATGTGATTGTCGTATCCCAAAATAAAATCCTGTCGTTTCCATAGAAACGTTACTCGATTTAGAAGGAAATGTCTTAGAACACATAGTATTTCATAGCGACGCAATTTCCGTGTGAATTCGTCAATGTGTGGGAGTGAGGGATGCAGTAAAGAAGGATTTGTGGATCGGAAATGTGATTGTCGTATCCCAAAAGAAAATCCTGTCGTTTCCATAGAAACGTTACTCGATTTAGAAGGAAATGTCTTAGAACACATAGTATTTCATAGCGACGCAATTTCCGTGTCAATTCGTCAATGTGTGGGAGTGAGGGATGCAGTAAAGAAGGATTAGTGGATCGGAAATGAGATTGTCGTATCCCAAAAGAAAATCCTGTTGTTTCCATAGAAACGTTACTCGATTTAGAAGGAAATGTCTTAGAACACATAGTATTTCATAGCGACGCAACTTCCGTGTGAATTCATCAATGTGTGGGAGTGAGGGATGCAGTTAAGAAGGATTAGTGGATCGGAAATGTGATTGTCGTATCCCAAAAGAAAATCCTGTCGTTTCCATAGAAACGTTACTTGATTTAGAAGGAGAAGTCATAGAACCCATAGTATTTCATAGCGACGCAATTTCCGTGTGAATTCGTCAGTGTGTGGGAGTGAGGGATGCAGTGAAGAAGGATTAGTGGATCGGAAATGAGATTGTCGTATCCCAAATGAAAATCCTGTCGTTTCCATAGAAACGTTACTCGACTTAGAAGGAGAAGTCATAGAACCCAAAGTATTTCATAGCGACGGAATTTCCATGTGAATTCGTCAATGTGTGGGAGTGAGGGATGCAGTAAAGAAGGATTAGTGGATCGGAAATGAGATTGTCGTATCCCAAAAGAGATTCCTGTCGTTTCCATAGAAACGTTACTCGATTTAGAAGGAAATGTCTTAGAACACATAGTATTTCATAGCGACGCAACTTCCGTGTGAATTCATCAATGTGTGGGAGTGAGGGATGCAGTAAAGAAGGATTAGTGGATCGTAAATGTGGTTGTCGTATCCCAATAGAAAATCCTGTCGTTTCCATAGAAACGTTACTCGATTTAGAAGGAAATGTCTTAGAACACATAGTATTTCATAGCGACGCAATTTCCGTGTGAATTCGTCAATGTGTGCGAGTGAGTGATGCAGTAAAGAAGGATTAGTGGATCGGAAGTGAGATTGTCGTATCCCAAAAGAAAATCCTGTCGTTTCCATAGAAACGTTACTTGATTTAGAAGGAGAAGTCATAGGACCCATAGTATTTCATAGCGACGCAATTTCCGTGTGAATTCGTCAATGTGTGGGAGTGAGGGATGCAGTGAAGAAGGATTAGTGGATCGGAAATTAGATTGTCGTATCCCAAAAGAAAATCCTGTGCTTTCCCTAGAAACGTTACTCGATTTAGAAGGAGAAGTCATAGAACCCATAGTATTTCATAGCGACGCAATTTCCGTGTGAATTCGGCAATGTGTGGGAGTGAGGGATGAAGTAAAGAAGGCTTAGTGGATCGGAAATGAGATTGTCGTATCCCAAAAGAAAATCCTGTCGTTTCCATAGAAACGTTACTCGATTTAGAAGGAAATGTCTTAGAACACACAGTATTTCATAGCGACGCAATTTCCGTGTGAATTCGTCAATGAGTGAGAGTGAGGGTGCAGTAAAGAAGGATTAGTGGATCGGAAATGAGGTTGTCGTATCCCAAAAGAAAATCCTGTCGTTTCCATAGAAACGTTACTCGATTTAGAAGTAGAAGTCATAGAACCCATTAGTATTGCATAGCAACGCAATTTCTGTGTTAATTCGTCAATGTGAGGGAGCTAGGGATGCAATAAATAAGGAATAGTGCATCGTTAAGGAGATACTCGTATCGCAAAAGAAAATCCTGTCGTTTCCATAGAAACGTTACTCGATTTAGAAGGAAATGTCTTAGAACACATAGTATTTCATAGCGACGCAAGTTCCGTGTGAATTCATCAATGTGTGGGAGTGCGGGATGCAGTAAAGGAGGATTAGTGGATCGGAAATGTGATTGTCGTATCCCAAAATAAAATCCTGTCGTTTCCATAGAAACGTTACTCGATTTAGAAGGAAATGTCTTAGAACACATAGTATTTCATAGCGACGCAATTTCCGTGTGAATTCGTCAATGTGTGGGAGTGAGGGATGCAGTAAAGAAGGATTTGTGGATCGGAAATGTGATTGTCGTATCCCAAAAGAAAATCCTGTCGTTTCCATAGAAACGTTACTCGATTTAGAAGGAAATGTCTTAGAACACATAGTATTTCATAGCGACGCAATTTCCGTGTCAATTCGTCAATGTGTGGGAGTGAGGGATGCAGTAAAGAAGGATTAGTGGATCGGAAATGAGATTGTCGTATCCAAAAAGAAAATCCTGTTGTTTCCATAGAAACGTTACTCGATTTAGAAGGAAATGTCTTAGAACACATAGTATTTCATAGCGACGCAACTTCCGTGTGAATTCATCAATGTGTGGGAGTGAGGGATGCAGTTAAGAAGGATTAGTGGATCGGAAATGTGATTGTCGTATCCCAAAAGAAAATCCTGTCGTTTCCATAGAAACGTTACTTGATTTAGAAGGAGAAGTCATAGAACCCATAGTATTTCATAGCGACGCAATTTCCGTGTGAATTCGTCAGTGTGTGGGAGTGAGGGATGCAGTGAAGAAGGATTAGTGGATCGGAAATGAGATTGTCGTATCCCAAATGAAAATCCTGTCGTTTCCATAGAAACGTTACTCGACTTAGAAGGAGAAGTCATAGAACCCAAAGTATTTCATAGCGACGGAATTTCCATGTGAATTCGTCAATGTGTGGGAGTGAGGGATGCAGTAAAGAAGGATTAGTGGATCGGAAATGAGATTGTCGTATCCCAAAAGAGATTCCTGTCGTTTCCATAGAAACGTTACTCGATTTAGAAGGAAATGTCTTAGAACACATAGTATTTCATAGCGACGCAACTTCCGTGTGAATTCATCAATGTGTGGGAGTGAGGGATGCAGTAAAGAAGGATTAGTGGATCGTAAATGTGGTTGTCGTATCCCAATAGAAAATCCTGTCGTTTCCATAGAAACGTTACTCGATTTAGAAGGAAATGTCTTAGAACACATAGTATTTCATAGCGACGCAATTTCCGTGTGAATTCGTCAATGTGTGCGAGTGAGTGATGCAGTAAAGAAGGATTAGTGGATCGGAAGTGAGATTGTCGTATCCCAAAAGAAAATCCTGTCGTTTCCATAGAAACGTTACTTGATTTAGAAGGAGAAGTCATAGAACCCATAGTATTTCATAGCGACGCAATTTCCGTGTGAATTCGTCAATGTGTGGGAGTGAGGGATGCAGTGAAGAAGGATTAGTGGATCGGAAATTAGATTGTCGTATCCCAAAAGAAAATCCTGTGCTTTCCCTAGAAACGTTACTCGATTTAGAAGGAGAAGTCATAGAACCCATAGTATTTCATAGCGACGCAATTTCCGTGTGAATTCGGCAATGTGTGGGAGTGAGGGATGAAGTAAAGAAGGCTTAGTGGATCGGAAATGAGATTGTCGTATCCCAAAAGAAAATCCTGTCGTTTCCATAGAAACGTTACTCGATTTAGAAGGAAATGTCTTAGAACACACAGTATTTCATAGCGACGCAATTTCCGTGTGAATTCGTCAATGAGTGAGAGTGAGGGTGCAGTAAAGAAGGATTAGTGGATCGGAAATGAGGTTGTCGTATCCCAAAAGAAAATCCTGTCGTTTCCATAGAAACGTTACTCGATTTAGAAGTAGAAGTCATAGAACCCATTAGTATTGCATAGCAACGCAATTTCTGTGTTAATTCGTCAATGTGAGGGAGCTAGGGATGCAATAAATAAGGAATAGTGCATCGAGAAGGAGATACTCGTATCGCAAAAGAAAATCCTGTCGTTTCCATAGAAACGTTACTCGATTTAGAAGGAAATGTCTTAGAACACATAGTATTTCATAGCGACGCAAGTTCCGTGTGAATTCATCAATGTGTGCGAGTGCGGGATGCAGTAAAGGAGGATTAGTGGATCGGAAATGTGATTGTCGTATCCCAAAATAAAATCCTGTCGTTTCCATAGAAACGTTACTCGATTTAGAAGGAAATGTCTTAGAACACATAGTATTTCATAGCGACGCAATTTCCGTGTGAATTCGTCAATGTGTGGGAGTGAGGGATGCAGTAAAGAAGGATTTGTGGATCGGAAATGTGATTGTCGTATCCCAAAAGAAAATCCTGTCGTTTCCATAGAAACGTTACTCGATTTAGAAGGAAATGTCTTAGAACACATAGTATTTCATAGCGACGCAATTTCCGTGTCAATTCGTCAACGTGTGGGAGTGAGGGATGCAGTAAAGAAGGATTAGTGGATCGGAAATAAGATTGTCGTATCCCAAAAGAAAATCCTGTTGTTTCCATAGAAACGTTACTCGATTTAGAAGGAAATGTCTTAGAACACATAGTATTTCATAGCGACGCAACTACCGTGTGAATTCATCAATGTGTGGGAGTGAGGGATGCAGTAAAGAAGGATTAGTGGATCGGAAATGTGATTGTCGTATCCCAAAAGAAAATCCTGTCGTTTCCATAGAAACGTTACTTGATTTAGAAGGAGAAGTCATAGAACCCATAGTATTTCATAGCGACGCAATTTCCGTGTGAATTCGTCAGTGTGTGGGAGTGAGGGATGCAGTGAAGAAGGATTAGTGGATCGGAAATGAGATTGTCGTATCCCAAAAGAAAATCCTGTCGTTTCCATAGAAACGTTACTCGACTTAGAAGGAGAAGTCATAGCACACAAAGTATTTCATAGCGACGGAATTTCCATGTGAATTCGTCAATGTGTGGGAGTGAGGGATGCAGTAAAGAAGGATTAGTGGATCGGAAATGAGATTGTCGTATCCCAAAAGAAAATCATGTCGTTTCCATAGAAACGTTACTCGATTTAGAAGGAGAAGTCATGGAACCCATAGTATTTCATAGCGACGAAATTTCTGTGTTAATTCGTCAATGTGAGCGTGCTAGGGATGCAATAAAGAAGGAATAGTGCATCGAGAAGGAGATACTCGTATCGCAACAGAAAAGCAAGTCGTTTCCATAGAAACGATTCTCGATTTAGAAGTTGAAGACATAGAACCCATAGTATTTCATTCCGACGCAATTTCCGTGTGAATTCGTCAATGTGTGGGAGTGACGGATGCAGTAAAGAAGGATTAGTGGATCGGTAATGAGATTGTCGTATACCGAAAGAAAATCCTGTCGTTTCCATAGAAACGTTACTCGATTTAGAAGGAAATGTCTTAGAACACATAGTATTCCATAGCGACGCAATTTCCTTGTGAATTCGTCAATGAGTGGGAGAGAGGGATGCAGTAAAGAAGGATTAGTGGATCGGAAATGAGATTGTCGTACCCCAAAAGAAAATCCTGTCGTTTCCATTGAAACGTTACTCGATTTAGAAGGAAATGTCTTAGAACACATAGTATTTCATAGCGACGCAATTTCCGTGTGAATTCGTCAATGTGTGGGAGTGAGGGATGCAGTAAAGAAGGATTAGTGGATCGGAAATGAGATTGTCGTATCCCAAAAGAAAATCATGTCGTTTCCATAGAAATGTTACTCGATTTAGAAGGAGAAGTCATAGAAGACATAGTATTTCATAGCGACGCAATTTCCGTGTGAATTCGTCAATGAGTGGGAGTGAGAGATGCAGCAAAGAAGGATTAGTGGATCGGAAATTAGATTGTCGTATCCCAGAAGAAAATCCTGTCGTTTCCATAGAAACGTTACTCGATTTAGAAGGAAATGTCTTAGAACGCATAGTATTTCAGGGCGACGCAATTTCCGTGTGAATTCGTCAATGTGTGGGAGTGAGGGATGCAGTAAAGAAGGATTAGTGGATCGGAATTGTGATTGTCGTATCCCAAAATAAAATCCTGTCGTTTCCATAGAAACGTTACTCGATTTAGAAGGAAATGTCTTAGAACACATAGTACTTCATAGCGACGCAATTTCCGTGTGAATTCGTCAATGTGTGGGAGTGAGGGATGCAGTAAAGAAGGATTAGTGGATCGGAAATGAGATTGTCGTATCCCAAATGAAATTCCTGTCGTTTCCATAGAAACGTTACTCGATTTAGAAGAAAATGTCTTAGAACACATAGTATTTCATAGCGACGCAACTTCCGTGTGAATTCATCAATGTGTGGGAGTGAGGGATGCAGTAAAGAAGGATTAGTGGATCGGAAATGTGATTGTCGTATCCCAAAAGAAAATCCTGTCATTTCCATAGAAGCGTTACTGTATTTAGAAGGAGAAGTCATAGAACCCATAGTATTTCATAGCGACCCAATTTCCGTGTGAATTCGTCAATGTGTGGAAGTGAGGGATGCAGTGAAGAAGGATTAGTGGATCGGAAATGAGATTGTCGTATCCCAAAAGAAAATCCTGTCGTTTCCATAGAAACGTAACTCGATTTCGAAGGAGAAGTCATAGAACCCATAGTATTTCATAGCGACGCAATTTCCATGTGAATTCGTCAATGTGTGGGAGTGAGGGATGCAGTAAAGAAGGATTAGTGGATCGGAAATGAGATTGTCGTGTCCCAAAAGAAAATCATGTCGTTTACATAGAAACGTTACTCGATTTAGAAGGAAATGTCTTAGAATACACAGTATTTCATAGCGACACAATTTCCGTGTGAATTCGTCAATGAGTGAGAGTGAGGGTGCAGTAATGAAGGATTAGTGGATCGGAAATGAGGTTGTCGTATCCCAAAAGAAAATCCTGTCGTTTCCATAGAAACGTTACTCGATTTAGAATTAGAAGTCATAGAACCCATTAGTATTGCATAGCAACGCAATTTCTGTGTTAATTCGTCAATGTGAGGGAGCTAGGGATGCAATAAATAAGGAATAGTGCATCGAGAAGGAGATACTCGTATCGCAAAAGAAAATCCTGTCGTTTCCATAGAAACGTTACTCGATTTAGGAGGAAATGTCTTAGAACACATAGTATTTCATAGCGACGCAAGTTCCGTGTGAATTCATCAATGTGTGGGAGTGCGGGATGCAGTAAAGAAGGATTAGTGGATCGGAAATGTGATTGTCGTATCCCAAAATAAAATCCTGTCGTTTCCATAGAAACGTTACTCGATTTAGAAGGAAATGTCTTAGAACACATAGTATTTCATAGCGACGCAATTTCCGTGTGAATTCGTCAATGTGTGGGAGTGAGGGATGCAGTAAAGAAGGATTTGTGGATCGGAAATGTGATTGTCGTTTCCCAAAAGAAAATCCTGTCGTTTCCATAGAAACGTTACTCGATTTAGAAGGAAATGTCTTAGAACACATAGTATTTCATAGCGACGCAATTTCCGTGTCAATTCGTCAATGTGTGGGAGTGAGGGATGCAGTAAAGAAGGATTAGTGGATCGGAAATGAGATTGTCGTATCCCAAAAGAAAATCCTGTTGTTTCCATAGAAACGTTATTCGATTTAGAAGGAAATGTCTTAGAACACATAGTATTTCATAGCGACGCAACTTCCGTGTGAATTCATCAATGTGTGGGAGTGAGGGATGCAGTTAAGAAGGATTAGTGGATCGGAAATGTGATTGTCGTATCCCAAAAGAAAATCCTGTCGTTTCCATAGAAACGTTACTTGATTTAGAAGGAGAAGTCATAGAACCCATAGTATTTCATAGCGACGCAATTTCCGTGTGAATTCGTCAGTGTGTGGGAGTGAGGGATGCAGTGAAGAAGGATTAGTGGATCGGAAATGAGATTGTCGTATCCCAAATGAAAATCCTGTCGTTTCCATAGAAACGTTACTCGACTTAGAAGGAGAAGTCATAGAACCCAAAGTATTTCATAGCGACGGAATTTCCATGTGAATTCGTCAATGTGTGGGAGTGAGGGATGCAGTAAAGAAGGATTAGTGGATCGGAAATGAGATTGTCGTATCCCAAAAGAGATTCCTGTCGTTTCCATAGAAACGTTACTCGATTTAGAAGGAAATGTCTTAGAACACATAGTATTTCATAGCGACGCAACTTCCGTGTGAATTCATCAATGTGTGGGAGTGAGGGATGCAGTAAAGAAGGATTAGTGGATCGTAAATGTGGTTGTCGTATCCCAAAAGAAAATCCTGTCGTTTCCATAGAAACGTTACTCGATTTAGAAGGAAATGTCTTAGAACACATAGTATTTCATAGCGACGCAATTTCCGTGTGAATTCGTCAATGTGTGCGAGTGAGTGATGCAGTAAAGAAGGATTAGTGGATCGGAAGTGAGATTGTCGTATCCCAAAAGAAAATCCTGTCGTTTCCATAGAAACGTTACTTGATTTAGAAGGAGAAGTCATAGAACCCATAGTATTTCATAGCGACGCAATTTCCGTGTGAATTCGTCAATGTGTGGGAGTGAGGGATGCAGTGAAGAAGGATTAGTGGATCGGAAATTAGATTGTCGTATCCCAAAAGAAAATCCTGTGCTTTCCCTAGAAACGTTACTCGATTTAGAAGGAGAAGTCATAGAACCCATAGTATTTCATAGCGACGCAATTTCCGTGTGAATTCGGCAATGTGTGGGAGTGAGGGATGAAGTAAAGAAGGCTTAGTGGATCGGAAATGAGATTGTCGTATCCCAAAAGAAAATCCTGTCGTTTCCATAGAAACGTTACTCGATTTAGAAGGAAATGTCTTAGAACACACAGTATTTCATAGCGACGCAATTTCCGTGTGAATTCGTCAATGAGTGAGAGTGAGGGTGCAGTAAAGAAGGATTAGTGGATCGGAAATGAGGTTGTCGTATCCCAAAAGAAAATCCTGTCGTTTCCATAGAAACGTTACTCGATTTAGAAGTAGAAGTCATAGAACCCATTAGTATTGCATAGCAACGCAATTTCTGTGTTAATTCGTCAATGTGAGGGAGCTAGGGATGCAATAAATAAGGAATAGTGCATCGAGAAGGAGATACTCGTATCGCAAAAGAAAATCCTGTCGTTTCCATAGAAACGTTACTCGATTTAGAAGGAAATGTCTTAGAACACATAGTATTTCATAGCGACGCAAGTTCCGTGTGAATTCATCAATGTGTGCGAGTGCGGGATGCAGTAAAGGAGGATTAGTGGATCGGAAATGTGATTGTCGTATCCCAAAATAAAATCCTGTCGTTTCCATAGAAACGTTACTCGATTTAGAAGGAAATGTCTTAGAACACATAGTATTTCATAGCGACGCAATTTCCGTGTGAATTCGTCAATGTGTGGGAGTGAGGGATGCAGTAAAGAAGGATTTGTGGATCGGAAATGTGATTGTCGTATCCCAAAAGAAAATCCTGTCGTTTACATAGAAACGTTACTCGATTTAGAAGGAAATGTCTTAGAACACATAGTATTTCATAGCGACGCAATTTCCGTGTCAATTCGTCAACGTGTGGGAGTGAGGGATGCAGTAAAGAAGGATTAGTGGATCGGAAATAAGATTGTCGTATCCCAAAAGAAAATCCTGTTGTTTCCATAGAAACGTTACTCGATTTAGAAGGAAATGTCTTAGAACACATAGTATTTCATAGCGACGCAACTACCGTGTGAATTCATCAATGTGTGGGAGTGAGGGATGCAGTAAAGAAGGATTAGTGGATCGGAAATGTGATTGTCGTATCCCAAAAGAAAATCCTGTCGTTTCCATAGAAACGTTACTTGATTTAGAAGGAGAAGTCATAGAACCCATAGTATTTCATAGCGACGCAATTTCCGTGTGAATTCGTCAGTGTGTGGGAGTGAGGGATGCAGTGAAGAAGGATTAGTGGATCGGAAATGAGATTGTCGTATCCCAAAAGAAAATCCTGTCGTTTCCATAGAAACGTTACTCGACTTAGAAGGAGAAGTCATAGCACACAAAGTATTTCATAGCGACGGAATTTCCATGTGAATTCGTCAATGTGTGGGAGTGAGGGATGCAGTAAAGAAGGATTAGTGGATCGGAAATGAGATTGTCGTATCCCAAAAGAAAATCATGTCGTTTCCATAGAAACGTTACTCGATTTAGAAGGAGAAGTCATGGAACCCATAGTATTTCATAGCGACGAAATTTCTGTGTTAATTCGTCAATGTGAGCGTGCTAGGGATGCAATAAAGAAGGAATAGTGCATCGAGAAGGAGATACTCGTATCGCAACAGAAAAGCAAGTCGTTTCCATAGAAACGATTCTCGATTTAGAAGTTGAAGACATAGAACCCATAGTATTTCATTCCGACGCAATTTCCGTGTGAATTCGTCAATGTGTGGGAGTGACGGATGCAGTAAAGAAGGATTAGTGGATCGGTAATGAGATTGTCGTATACCGAAAGAAAATCCTGTCGTTTCCATAGAAACGTTACTCGATTTAGAAGGAAATGTCTTAGAACACATAGTATTCCATAGCGACGCAATTTCCTTGTGAATTCGTCAATGAGTGGGAGAGAGGGATGCAGTAAAGAAGGATTAGTGGATCGGAAATGAGATTGTCGTACCCCAAAAGAAAATCCTGTCGTTTCCATTGAAACGTTACTCGATTTAGAAGGAAATGTCTTAGAACACATAGTATTTCATAGCGACGCAATTTCCGTGTGAATTCGTCAATGTGTGGGAGTGAGGGATGCAGTAAAGAAGGATTAGTGGATCGGAAATGAGATTGTCGTATCCCAAAAGAAAATCATGTCGTTTCCATAGAAATGTTACTCGATTTAGAAGGAGAAGTCATAGAAGACATAGTATTTCATAGCGACGCAATTTCCGTGTGAATTCGTCAATGAGTGGGAGTGAGAGATGCAGCAAAGAAGGATTAGTGGATCGGAAATTAGATTGTCGTATCCCAGAAGAAAATCCTGTCGTTTCCATAGAAACGTTACTCGATTTAGAAGGAAATGTCTTAGAACGCATAGTATTTCAGGGCGACGCAATTTCCGTGTGAATTCGTCAATGTGTGGGAGTGAGGGATGCAGTAAAGAAGGATTAGTGGATCGGAATTGTGATTGTCGTATCCCAAAATAAAATCCTGTCGTTTCCATAGAAACGTTACTCGATTTAGAAGGAAATGTCTTAGAACACATAGTACTTCATAGCGACGCAATTTCCGTGTGAATTCGTCAATGTGTGGGAGTGAGGGATGCAGTAAAGAAGGATTAGTGGATCGGAAATGAGATTGTCGTATCCCAAATGAAATTCCTGTCGTTTCCATAGAAACGTTACTCGATTTAGAAGAAAATGTCTTAGAACACATAGTATTTCATAGCGACGCAACTTCCGTGTGAATTCATCAATGTGTGGGAGTGAGGGATGCAGTAAAGAAGGATTAGTGGATCGGAAATGTGATTGTCGTATCCCAAAAGAAAATCCTGTCATTTCCATAGAAGCGTTACTGTATTTAGAAGGAGAAGTCATAGAACCCATAGTATTTCATAGCGACCCAATTTCCGTGTGAATTCGTCAATGTGTGGAAGTGAGGGATGCAGTGAAGAAGGATTAGTGGATCGGAAATGAGATTGTCGTATCCCAAAAGAAAATCCTGTCGTTTCCATAGAAACGTAACTCGATTTCGAAGGAGAAGTCATAGAACCCATAGTATTTCATAGCGACGCAATTTCCATGTGAATTCGTCAATGTGTGGGAGTGAGGGATGCAGTAAAGAAGGATTAGTGGATCGGAAATGAGATTGTCGTGTCCCAAAAGAAAATCATGTCGTTTACATAGAAACGTTACTCGATTTAGAAGGAAATGTCTTAGAATACACAGTATTTCATAGCGACACAATTTCCGTGTGAATTCGTCAATGAGTGAGAGTGAGGGTGCAGTAATGAAGGATTAGTGGATCGGAAATGAGGTTGTCGTATCCCAAAAGAAAATCCTGTCGTTTCCATAGAAACGTTACTCGATTTAGAATTAGAAGTCATAGAACCCATTAGTATTGCATAGCAACGCAATTTCTGTGTTAATTCGTCAATGTGAGGGAGCTAGGGATGCAATAAATAAGGAATAGTGCATCGAGAAGGAGATACTCGTATCGCAAAAGAAAATCCTGTCGTTTCCATAGAAACGTTACTCGATTTAGGAGGAAATGTCTTAGAACACATAGTATTTCATAGCGACGCAAGTTCCGTGTGAATTCATCAATGTGTGGGAGTGCGGGATGCAGTAAAGAAGGATTAGTGGATCGGAAATGTGATTGTCGTATCCCAAAATAAAATCCTGTCGTTTCCATAGAAACGTTACTCGATTTAGAAGGAAATGTCTTAGAACACATAGTATTTCATAGCGACGCAATTTCCGTGTGAATTCGTCAATGTGTGGGAGTGAGGGATGCAGTAAAGAAGGATTTGTGGATCGGAAATGTGATTGTCGTTTCCCAAAAGAAAATCCTGTCGTTTCCATAGAAACGTTACTCGATTTAGAAGGAAATGTCTTAGAACACATAGTATTTCATAGCGACGCAATTTCCGTGTCAATTCGTCAATGTGTGGGAGTGAGGGATGCAGTAAAGAAGGATTAGTGGATCGGAAATGAGATTGTCGTATCCCAAAAGAAAATCCTGTTGTTTCCATAGAAACGTTATTCGATTTAGAAGGAAATGTCTTAGAACACATAGTATTTCATAGCGACGCAACTTCCGTGTGAATTCATCAATGTGTGGGAGTGAGGGATGCAGTTAAGAAGGATTAGTGGATCGGAAATGTGATTGTCGTATCCCAAAAGAAAATCCTGTCGTTTCCATAGAAACGTTACTTGATTTAGAAGGAGAAGTCATAGAACCCATAGTATTTCATAGCGACGCAATTTCCGTGTGAATTCGTCAGTGTGTGGGAGTGAGGGATGCAGTGAAGAAGGATTAGTGGATCGGAAATGAGATTGTCGTATCCCAAATGAAAATCCTGTCGTTTCCATAGAAACGTTACTCGACTTAGTAGGAGAAGTCATAGAACCCAAAGTATTTCATAGCGACGGAATTTCCATGTGAATTCGTCAATGTGTGGGAGTGAGGGATGCAGTAAAGAAGGATTAGTGGATCGGAAATGAGATTGTCGTATCCCAAAAGAGATTCCTGTCGTTTCCATAGAAACGTTACTCGATTTAGAAGGAAATGTCTTAGAACACATAGTATTTCATAGCGACGCAACTTCCGTGTGAATTCATCAATGTGTGGGAGTGAGGGATGCAGTAAAGAAGGATTAGTGGATCGTAAATGTGGTTGTCGTATCCCAAAAGAAAATCCTGTCGTTTCCATAGAAACGTTACTCGATTTAGAAGGAAATGTCTTAGAACACATAGTATTTCATAGCGACGCAATTTCCGTGTGAATTCGTCAATGTGTGCGAGTGAGTGATGCAGTAAAGAAGGATTAGTGGATCGGAAGTGAGATTGTCGTATCCCAAAAGAAAATCCTGTCGTTTCCATAGAAACGTTACTTGATTTAGAAGGAGAAGTCATAGAACCCATAGTATTTCATAGCGACGCAATTTCCGTGTGAATTCGTCAATGTGTGGGAGTGAGGGATGCAGTGAAGAAGGATTAGTGGATCGGAAATTAGATTGTCGTATCCCAAAAGAAAATCCTGTGCTTTCCCTAGAAACGTTACTCGATTTAGAAGGAGAAGTCATAGAACCCATAGTATTTCATAGCGACGCAATTTCCGTGTGAATTCGGCAATGTGTGGGAGTGAGGGATGAAGTAAAGAAGGCTTAGTGGATCGGAAATGAGATTGTCGTATCCCAAAAGAAAATCCTGTCGTTTCCATAGAAACGTTACTCGATTTAGAAGGAAATGTCTTAGAACACACAGTATTTCATAGCGACGCAATTTCCGTGTGAATTCGTCAATGAGTGAGAGTGAGGGTGCAGTAAAGAAGGATTAGTGGATCGGAAATGAGGTTTTCGTATCCCAAAAGAAAATCCTGTCGTTTCCATAGAAACGTTACTCGATTTAGAAGTAGAAGTCATAGAACCCATTAGTATTGCATAGCAACGCAATTTCTGTGTTAATTCGTCAATGTGAGGGAGCTAGGGATGCAATAAATAAGGAATAGTGCATCGAGAAGGAGATACTCGTATCGCGAAAGAAAATCCTGTCGTTTCCATAGAAACGTTACTCGATTTAGAAGGAAATGTCTTAGAACACATAGTATTTCATAGCGACGCAAGTTCCGTGTGAATTCATCAATGTGTGGGAGTGCGGGATGCAGTAAAGGAGGATTAGCGGATCGGAAATGTGATTGTCGTATCCCAAAATAAAATCCTGTCGTTTCCATAGAAACGTTACTCGATTTAGAAGGAAATGTCTTAGAACACATAGTATTTCATAGCGACGCAATTTCCGTGTGAATTCGTCAATGTGTGGGAGTGAGGGATGCAGTAAAGAAGGATTTGTGGATCGGAAATGTGATTGTCGTATCCCAAAAGAAAATCCTGTCGTTTCCATAGAAACGTTACTCGATTTAGAAGGAAATGTCTTAGAACACATAGTATTTCATAGCGACGCAATTTCCGTGTCAATTCGTCAATGTGTGGGAGTGAGGGATGCAGTAAAGAAGGATTAGTGGATCGGAAATGAGATTGTCGTATCCCAAAAGAAAATCCTGTTGTTTCCATAGAAACGTTACTCGATTTAGAAGGAAATGTCTTAGAACACATAGTATTTCATAGCGACGCAACTTCCGTGTGAATTCATCAATGTGTGGGAGTGAGGGATGCAGTAAAGAAGGATTAGTGGATCGGAAATGTGATTGTCGTATCCCAAAAGAAAATCCTGTCGTTTCCATAGAAACGTTACTTGATTTAGAAGGAGAAGTCATAGAACCCATAGTATTTCATAGCGACGCAATTTCCGTGTGAATTCGTCAGTGTGTGGGAGTGAGGGATGCAGTGAAGAAGGATTAGTGGATCGGAAATGAGATTGTCGTATCCCAAAAGAAAATCCTGTCGTTTCCATAGAAACGTTACTCGACTTAGAAGGAGAAGTCATAGCACACAAAGTATTTCATAGCGACGGAATTTCCATGTGAATTCGTCAATGTGTGGGAGTGAGGGATGCAGTAAAGAAGGATTAGTGGATCGGAAATGAGATTGTCGTATCCCAAAAGAAAATCATGTCGTTTCCATAGAAACGTTACTCGATTTAGAAGGAGAAGTCATGGAACCCATAGTATTTCATAGCGACGAAATTTCTGTGTTAATTCGTCAATGTGAGGGTGCTAGGGATGCAATAAAGAAGGAATAGTGCATCGAGAAGGAGATACTCGTATCGCAACAGAAAAGCAAGTCGTTTCCATAGAAACGATTCTCGATTTAGAAGTTGAAGACATAGAACCCATAGTATTTCATTCCGACGCAATTTCCGTGTGAATTCGTCAATGTGTGGGAGTGACGGATGCAGTAAAGAAGGATTAGTGGATCGGTAATGAGATTGTCGTATACCGAAAGAAAATCCTGTCGTTTCCATAGAAACGTTACTCGATTTAGAAGGAAATGTCTTAGAACACATAGTATTCCATAGCGACGCAATTTCCTTGTGAATTCGTCAATGAGTGGGAGAGAGGGATGCAGTAAAGAAGGATTAGTGGATCGGAAATGAGATTGTCGTACCCCAAAAGAAAATCCTGTCGTTTCCATTGAAACGTTACTCGATTTAGAAGGAAATGTCTTAGAACACATAGTATTTCATAGCGACGCAATTTCCGTGTGAATTCGTCAATGTGTGGGAGTGAGGGATGCAGTAAAGAAGGATTAGTGGATCGGAAATGAGATTGTCGTATCCCAAAAGAAAATCATGTCGTTTCCATAGAAATGTTACTCGATTTAGAAGGAGAAGTCATAGAAGACATAGTATTTCATAGCGACGCAATTTCCGTGTGAATTCGTCAATGAGTGGGAGTGAGAGATGCAGCAAAGAAGGATTAGTGGATCGGAAATTAGATTGTCGTATCCCAGATGAAAATCCTGTCGTTTCCATAGAAACGTTACTCGATTTAGAAGGAAATGTCTTAGAACGCATAGTATTTCAGGGCGACGCAATTTCCGTGTGAATTCGTCAATGTGTGGGAGTGAGGGATGCAGTAAAGTAGGATTAGTGGATCGGAATTGTGATTGTCGTATCCCAAAATAAAATCCTGTCGTTTCCATAGAAACGTTACTCGATTTAGAAGGAAATGTCTTAGAACACATAGTACTTCATAGCGACGCAATTTCCGTGTGAATTCGTCAATGTGTGGGAGTGAGGGATGCAGTAAAGAAGGATTAGTGGATCGGAAATGAGATTGTCGTATCCCAAATGAAAATCCTGTCGTTTCCATAGAAACGTTACTCGATTTAGAAGAAAATGTCTTAGAACACATAGTATTTCATAGCGACGCAACTTCCGTGTGAATTCATCAATGTGTGGGAGTGAGGGATGCAGTAAAGAAGGATTAGTGGATCGGAAATGTGATTGTCGTATCCCAAAAGAAAATCCTGTCATTTCCATAGAAGCGTTACTGTATTTAGAAGGAGAAGTCATAGAACCCATAGTATTTCATAGCGACCCAATTTCCGTGTGAATTCGTCAATGTGTGGAAGTGAGGGATGCAGTGAAGAAGGATTAGTGGATCGGAAATGAGATTGTCGTATCCCAAAAGAAAA
Source organism: Schistocerca piceifrons (assembly GCF_021461385.2). Lineage (NCBI taxonomy): Eukaryota > Metazoa > Arthropoda > Insecta > Orthoptera > Acrididae > Schistocerca > Schistocerca piceifrons. Next base: position 121,036 of record NW_025728282.1, read on the forward strand.
TCCTGTCGTTTCCATAGAAACGTAACTCGATTTCGAAGGAGAAGTCATAGAACCCATAGTATTTCATAGCGACGCAATTTCCATGTGAATTCGTCAATGTGTGGGAGTGAGGGATGCAGTAAAGAAGGATTAGTGGATCGGAAAAGAGATTGTCGTATCCCAAAAGAAAATCCTGTCGTTTCCATAGAAACGTTTTTCGATTTAGAAGGAAATGTCTTAGAACACATAGTATTTCATAGCGACGCAATTTCCGTATGAATTCGTCAATGTGTGGGAGTGAGGGATGCAGTAAAGAAGGATTAGTGGATCGGAAATGAGATTGTCGTATCCCAAAAGAAAATCCTGTCGTTTCCATAGAAACGTTACTCGATTTAGAGGGAGAAGTCATAGAACCCATAGTATTTCATAGCGACGCAATTTCCGTGTGAATTCGTCAATGTGTGGGAGTGAGGGATGCAGTGAAGAAGGATTAGTGGATCGGAAATGTGATTGTGGTATCCCAAAAGAAAATCCTGTCGTTTCCATAGAAACGTTACTCAATTTAGAAGGAAATGTCTTAGAACACATAGTATTTCATAGCGACGCAATTTCCGTGTGAATTCGTCAATGAGTGGGAGTGAGGGATGCAGTAAAGAAGGATTAGTGGATCGGAAATGAGATTGTCGTATCCCAAAAGAAAATCCTGTCGTTTCCATAGAAACGTTACTCGATTTAGAAGGAGAAGTCATAGAACCTATAGTATTTCATTGCGACGCAATTTCCGTGTGAATTCGTCAATGTGTGGGAGTGAGGGATGCAGTAAAGAAGGTGTAGTGGTTCGGAAATGAGATTGTCGTATCCCAAAAGAAAATCCTGTCGTTTCCATAGAAACGTTACTCGATTTAGAAGTGAAATGCCTTGGAACACATAGTATTTCATAGCTACGCAATTTCCGTGTTAAGTCGTTAATGTGAGGAAGCTAGGGATGCAATAAAGAAGGAATAGTGCATCGAGAAGGAGATACTCGTATCGCAAAAGAAAAGCCAGTCGTTTCCATAGAAACGATACTCGATTTAGAAGGAGAAGTCATAGAACCCATAGTATTTCAATGCGACGCAATTTCTGTGTTAATTCGTCAATGTGTGGGAGTGAGGGATGCAGTAAAGAAGGATTAGTGGATCGGAAATGTGATTGTCGTATCCAAAAAGAAAATCCTGTCGTTTCCATAGGAACGTTACTCGATTTAGAAGCAAATGTCTTAGAACACATAGTATTTCATAGCGACGCAATTTCCGTGTGAATTCGTCAATGAGTGGGAGTGAGGGATGCAGTAAAGAAGGATTAGTGGATCGGAAATGAGATTGTCGTATCCCAAAAGAAAATCCTTTCATTTCCATAGAAACGAAACTCGATTTATAAGTAGAAGTCATAGAACCCATAGTATTGCATAGCGACGCAATTTCTGTGTTAATTCGTCAATGTGAGATAGCTAGGGATGCAATAAATAAGGAATAGTGCATCGAGAAGGAGATACTCGTATCGCAAAAGAAAATCCTGTCGTTTCCCTAGAAACGTTACTCGATTTAGAAGGAAATGTCTTAGAACACATAGTATTTCATAGCGACGCAATTTCCGTGTGAATTCATCAATGTGTGGGAGTGAGAGATGCAGTAAAGAACGATTAGTGGATCGGAAATGTGATTGTCGTATCCCAAAAGAAAATCCTGTCGTTTCCATAGAAACGTTACTCGATTTAGAAGGAGAAGCCTTAGAACACATAGTATTTCATAGCGACGCAATTTCCGTGTGAATTCGTCAATGAGTGGGAGTGAGGGATGCAGTAAAGAAGGATTAGTGGATCGGAAATGAGATTGTCGTATCCTAAAAGAAAATCCTGTCGTTTCCATAGAAACGAAACTCGATTTATAAGTAGAAGTCATAGAACCCATAGTATTGCATAGCGACGCAATTTCTGTGTTAATTCGTCAATGTGAGATAGCTAGGGATGCAATAAATAAGGAATAGTGCATCGAGAAGGAGATACTCGTATCGCAAAAGAAAAGCCAGTCGTTTCCATAGAAACGATTCTCGATTTAGCAGTTGAAGACATAGAACCCATAGTATTTCATTCCGACGCAATTTCCGTGTGAATTCGTCAATGTGTGGGAGTGAGGAATGGAGTACAGAAGGATTAGTGGATCGGAAATGAGATTTTCGTATCCCAAAAGAAAATCCTGTCGTTTCCATAGAAACGTTACTCGATTTAGAAGGAAATGTCTTAGAACACATAGTATTTCATAGCGACGCAATTTCCGTGTAAATTCGTCAATGTGTGGGAGTGAGGGATGCAGTAAAGAAGGATCAGTGGATCGGAAATGTGATTGTCGTATCCCAAAAGAAAATCCTGTCGTTTCCATAGAAACGTTACTCGATTTAGAAGGAAATGTCTTAGAACACATAGTATTTCATAGCTACGCAATTTCAGTGAGAATTCGTCAATGTGTGTGAGTGAGATATGCAGTAAAGAAGGATTAGCAGATCGGAAATGAGATTGTCGTATCCCAAAAGAACATCCTGTCGTTTCCATAGTAACGTTACTTGATTTAGAAGGAGAAGTCATAGAACCCATAGTATTTCATAGCGACGCAATTTCCGTGTGAATTCGTCAATGTGTGGGAGTGAGGGATGCAGTGAAGAAGGATTAGTGGATCGGAAATGAGATTGTCGTATCCCAAAAGAAAATCCTGTCGTTTCCATAGAAACGTTACTCGATTTAGAAGGAGAAGTCATAGAACCCATAGTATTTCATAGCGACGCAATTTCCGTGTGAATTCTTCAATGTGTGGGAGTGAGGGATGCAGTAAAGAAGGATTAGTGGATCGGAAAAGAGATTGTCATATCCCAAAAGAAAATCCTGTCGTTTCCATAGAGTCGTTACTCGATTTAGAAGGAAATGTCTTAGAACACATAGTATTTCATAGCGACGCAACTTCCGTGTGAATTCATCAATGTGTGGTAGTGAGGGATGCAGTAAAGAAGGATTAGAGGATCGGAAATGTGATTGTCGTGTCCCAAAAGAAAATCCTGCAGTTTCCATAGAAACGTTACTCGATTTAGAAGGAAATGTCTTAGAACACATAGTATTTCATAGCGACGCAATTTCCGTGTGAATTCGTCAATGTGTGGGAGTGAGGAATGCAGTAAAGAAGGATTAGTGGATCGGAAATGAGATTGTCGTATCCCAAAAGCAAATCCTGTCGTTTCCATAGAAACGTTACTCGATTTAGAAGTAGAAGTCATAGAACCCATAGTATTGCATAGCGACGCAATTTCTGTGTTAATTCGTCAATGTGAGGGAGCTAGGGATGCAATAAATAAGGAATAGTGCATCGAGAAGGAGATACTCGTATCGCAAAAGAAAATCATGTCGTTTCCATAGAAACGTTACTCGATTTAGAAGGAAATGTTTTAGAACACATAGTATTTCATAGCGACGCAACTTCCGTGTGAATTCATCAATGTGTGGGAGTGAGGGATGCAGTAAATAAGGATTAGTGGATCGGAAATGTGATTGTCGTATCCCAAAAGAAAATCCTGTCGTTTCCATAGAAACGTTACTCGATTTAGAAGGAAATGTCTTAGAACACATAGTATTTCATAGCGACGCAATTTCCGCGTGAATTCGTCAATGTGTGGGAGTGAGGGATGCAGTAAAGAAGGATCAGTGGATCGGAAATGTGATTGTCGTATCCCAAAAGAAAATCCTGTCGTTTCCATAGAAACGTTACTCGATTTAGAAGGAAATGTCTTAGAACACATAGTATTTCATAGCTACGCTATTTCCGTGAGAATTCGTCAATGTGTGTGAGTGAGAGATGCAGTAAAGAAGGATTAGCAGATCGGAAATGAGATTGTCGTATCCCAAAAGAAAATCCTGTCGTTTCCATAGAAACGTTACTTGATTTAGAAGGAGAAGTCATAGAACCCATAGTATTTCATAGCGACGCAATTTCCGTGTGAATTCGTCAATGTGTGGGAGTGAGGGATGCAGTGAAGAAGGATTAGTGGATCAGAAATGAGATTGTCGTATCCCAAAAGAAAATCCTGTCGTTTCCATAGAAACGTTACTCGATTCAGAAGGAGAAGTCATAGAACCCATAGTATTTCATAGCGACGCAATTTCCGTGTGAATTCTTCAATGTGTGGGAGTGAGGGATGCAGTAAAGAAGGATTAGTGGATCGGAAAAGAGATTGTCGTATCCCAAAAGAAAATCCTGTCGTTTCCATAGAAACGTTACTCGATTTAGAAGGAAAAGTCATGGAGCCCATAGTATTTCATAGCGACGCAATTTCTGTGTTAATTCGTCAATGTGAGGGAGCTAGGGATGCAATAAAGAAGGAATTGTGCATCGAGAAGGAGATACTCGTATTGCAAAAGAAAAGCAAGTCGTTTCCATGGAAACGATTCTCGATTTAGAAGTTGAAGACATAGAAACCATAGTATTTCATTCCGACGCAATTTCCGTGTGAATTCTTCAATGTATGGGAGTGAGGGATGCAGTAAAGAAGGATTAGTGGATCGGAAATGTGATTGTCGAATCCCAAAAGAAAATCCGTTCGTTACTCGATTTAGAAGGAAATGTCTTAGAACCCATAGTTTTTCATAGCCACGCAATTTCCGTGTGAATTCGTCAATGAGTGGGAGTGAGGGATGCAGTAAAGAAGGATTAGTGGATCGGAAATGAGATTGTCGTATCCCAAAAGAAAATCCTGCTGTTTCCATAGAAACGTCACTCGATTTAGAAGGAGATGTCATAGAACACATAGTATTGCATAGCGACGCAATCTCTGTGTCAATACGTCAATGTGAGGGAGCTAGGGATGCAATAAAGAAGGAATAGTGCATCGAGAAGGAGATACTCGTATCGCAAAAGAAAATCCTGTCGTTTCCGTAGAAACGTTACTCAATTTAGAAGGAAATGTCTTAGAACACATAGTATTTCATAGCGACGCAATTTCCGTGTGAATTCGTCAATGTAATGGAGTGAGGGATACAGTAAAGATGGATTAGTGGATCGGAAATGAGAGTGTCGTATCCCAAAAGAAAATCCTGTCGTTTCCATAGAAACGTTATTCGATTTAGAAGGAGAAGTCATAGAACCCATAGTATTTCATAGCGACGCAATTTCCGTGTGAATTCGTCAATGAGTGGGAGTGAGGGATGCAGTAAAGAAGCATTAGTGGATCGGAAATGAGATTGTCGTACCCCAAAAGAAAATCCTGTCGTTTCCATAGAAACGTTACTCGATTTAGAAGGAGAAGTCATAGAACCCATAGTATTTCATAGCGACGCAATTTCGGTATGAATTCGTCAATGTGTGAGACTGAGGGATGCAGTAAAGAAGGATTAGTGGATCGGAAATGAGATTGTCGTATCCCAAAAGAAAATCCTGTCGTTTCCATAGAAACGTTACTCGATTTAGAGGGAGAAGTCATAGAACCCATAGTATTTCATAGCGACGCAATTTCCGTGTGAATTCGTCAATGAGTTGGAGTGAGGGATGCAGTAAAGAAGGATTAGTGGATCGGAAATGTGATTGTCGTATCCCAAAAGAAAATCCTGTCGTTTCCATAGATACGTTACTCGAGTTAGAAGGAAATGTCTTAGAACACATAGTATTTCATAGCGACGCAATTTCAGTATGCATTCGTCAATGTGTGGGGGTGAGGGATGCAGTAAAGAAGGATTAGTGGTTCGGAAATGTGATTGTCGTATCCCAAAAGAAAATCCTGTCGTTTCCATAGAAACGTTACTCGATTTAGAAGGAGAAGTCTTAGAATACATAGTATTTCATAGCGACGCAATTTCCATGTGAATTCGTCAATGAGTGGGAGTGAGGGATGCAGTAAAGAAGGATTAGTGGATCGGAAATGAGATTGTCGTACCATAAAAGAAAATCCTGTCATTTCCATAGAAACGTTACTCGATTTAAAAGGAGAAGTCATAGAACCCATAGTATTTCATTGCGACGCAATTTCCGTGTGAATTCGTCAATGTGTGGGAGTGAGGGATGCAGTAAAGAAATTGTAGTGGTTCGGAAATGAGATTGTCGTATCCCAAAAGAAAATCCTGTCGTTTCCATAGAAACGTTACTCGATTTAGAAGTAAAATGTCTTGGAACACATAGTATTTCATAGCTGCGCAATTTCTGTGTTAATTCGTCAATGTGAAGGAGCTAGGGATGCAATAATGAAGGAATAGTGCATCGCGAAGGAGATACTCGTATCGCAAAAGAAAATCCTGTCGTTTCCATAGAAACGTTACTCGATTTTGAAGGAAATGTCTTAGAACACATAGTATTTCATAGCGACGCAATTTCCGTGTGAATTCATCAGTGTGTGGGAGTGAGGGATGCAGTAAAGAAGGATTAGTGGATCGGAAATGTGATTGTCGTATCCCAAAAGAAAATCCTGTACTTTCCATAGAAACGTTACTCGATTTAGAAGGAAATGTCTTAGAACACATAGTATTTCATAGCGACGCAATTTCCGTGTGAATTCGTCAATGTGTATGAGTGAGGGATGCAGTATAGAAGGATTAGTGGATCGAAAATGTGATTGTCGTATCCCAAAAGAAAATAGTGTCGTTTCCATAGAAACGTTACTCGATTTAGAAGGAGAAGCCTTAGAACACATAGTATTTCATTGCGACGCAATTTCCGTGTGAATTCGTCAATGAGTGGCAGTGAGGGATGCAGTTAAGATGGATTAGTGGATCGGAAATGAGATTGTCGTATCCCAAAAGAAAATCCTGTCGTTTCCATAGAAACGTTACTCGATTTAGAAGGAGAAGTCTTAGAACACATAGTATTTCATAGCGACGCAATATCTGTGTTAATTCGTCAATGTGAGGGAGGAAGGGATGCAATAAAGACGGAATAGTGCATCGAGAAGGAGATTATCGTATCGCAAAAGAAAATCCTGTTGTTTCCATAGAAATGTTACTCAATTTAAAAGGAGAAGTCATAGAACCCATAGTATTACCTTGCGACACAATTGCTGTGTTAATTCATCAATGTGTGGGAGTGATGGATCCAGTAAAGAAGGATTAGTGGATCGGAAATGTGATTGTCGTATCCCAAAAGTAAATCCTGTCGGTCCATAGAAACGTTACTCGATTTAGAAGGAAATGTCTTAGAACACATAGTATTTCATAGCGACGCAATTTCCGTGTGAATTCGTCACTGAGTGGGGTGAGGGATGCAGTAAAGAAGGATTAGTGGATCGGATGTAAGATTGTCGTACCCCCAAAAGAAAATCATGTCGTTTCCATAGAAACGTTACTCGATTTAGAAGGAGAAGTCATAGAACCCATAGTATTTCATAGCGACGCAATTTCTGTGTTAATTCGTCAATGTGAGGGAGCTAGGGATGCAATAATGAAGGAATAGTTCATCGCGAAGGAGATACACGTATCGCAAAAGAAAATCCTGCCGTTTCCATAGAAACGTTACTCGATTTAGAAGGAAATGTCTTAGAACACATAGTATTTCATAGCGTTGCAATTTCCGTGTGAATTCATCAATGTGTGGGAGTGAGGGATGCAGTAAAGAAGGATTAGTGGATCGGAAATGTGATTGTCGTATCCCAAAAGAAAATCCTGTCCTTTCAATCGAAACGTTACTCGATTTAGAAGGAAATGTCTTAGAACACATAGTATTTCATAGCGACGCAATTTCCGTGTGAATTCGTCAATGTGTATGAGTGAGGGATGCAGTAAAGAAGGATTAGTGGATCGAAAATGTGATTGTCGTATCCCAAAAGAAAATAGTGTCGTTTCCATAGAAACGTTACTCGATTTAGAAGGAGAAGCGTTAGAACACATAGTGTTTCATAGCGACGCAATTTCCGTGTGAATTCGTCAATGAGTGGGAGTGAGGGATGCAGTAAAGATGGATTAGTGGATCGGAAATGAGATTGTCGTATCCCAAAAGAAAATCCTGTCGTTGCACATAGAAACGTTACTCGATTTAGAAGGAGAAGTCATAGAACCCATAGTATTTCATAGCGACCCAATTTCCGTGTGAATTCATCAATGTGTGGGAGTGAGGGATGCAGTAAAGAAGGCTTAGTGGATCGGAAATGTGATTGTCGTATCCCATAAGAAAATCCTGTCGTTTCCATAGATACGTTACTCGAGTTAGAAGGAAATATCTTAGAACACATAGTATTTCATAGCGACACAATTTCCAAATGAATTCGTCAATGTGTGGGAGTGAGGGATGCAGTAAAGAAGGATTAGTGGATCGGAAATGTGATTGTCGTATCCCAAAAGAAAATCCTGTCGTTTCCATAGAAACGTTACTCGATTTAGCAGGAGAAGTCTTAGAATACATAGTATTTCATAGAGACGCAATTTCCGTGTGAATTCGACAATGAGTGGGAGTGAGGGATGCAGTAAAGAGGGATTAGTGGATCGGAAATGAGATAGTCGTATCCCAAAAGAAAATCCTGTCGTTTCCATAGAAATGTTACTCGATTTAGACGGAGAAGTCATAGAACCCATAGTATTTCATTGCGACGCAATTTCCGTGTGAATTCGTCAATGAGTGGGAGTGAGGGATGCAGTAAAGGAGGATTAGTGGATCGGAAATGTGATTGTCGTATCCCAAAAGAAAATCCTGTCGTTTCCATAGAAACGTTACTCGATTTAGAAGGAAATGTCTTAGAACACATAGTATTTCATAGCGACGCAATTTCCGTATGAATTCGTTAATGTGTGGGAGTGAGGGATGCAGTAAAGAAGGATTAGTGGATCGGAAATGAGATTGTCGTATCGCAAAAGAAAATCCTATCGTTTCCATAGAAACGTTACTCGATGTAGAAGGCAATGTCTTAGAACACATAGTATTTCATAGCGACGCAATTTCCGTGTGAATTCGTCAATGAGTGGGAGTGAGGGATGCAGTAAAGAAGGATTAGTGGATCGGAAATGAGATTGTCGTATCCCAAAAGAAAATCCTGTCGTTTCCATAGAAACGTTACTCGATTTAGAAGGAGAAGTGATAGAACCCATAGTATTTCCTTGCAACGCAATTGTTGTGTTAATTCATCATTGTGTGGGAGTGATGGATGCAGTAAAAAAGGATTAGTGTATCGGAAATGTGATTGTCGTATCCCAAATGAAAATCCTGTCGGTTCCATAGAAACGTTACTCGATTTAGAAGGAAATGTCTTAGAACAGATAGTAAATCATAGCGACGCAATTTCCGTGTGAATTCGTCACTGAGTGGGAGTGAGGGATGCAGTAAAGAAGGATTAGTGGATCGGAAATGAGATTGTCGTATCCCAAAAGAAAATCCTGTCGTTTCCATAGAAACGTTACTCGATTTAGAAGGAGAAGTCATAGAACCCATAGTATTTCCTTGCGACACAATTGCTGTGTTAATTCATCAATGTGTGGGAGTGATGGATCCAGTAAAGAAGGATTAGTGGATCGGAAATGTGATTGTCGTATCCCAAAAGTAAATCCTGTCGGTCCATAGAAACGTTACTCGATTTAGAAGGAAATGTCTTAGAACACATAGTATTTCATAGCGTTGCAATTTGCGTGTGAATTCATCAATGTGTGGGAGTGAGGGATGCAGTAAAGAAGGATTAGTGGATCGGAAATGTGATTGTCGTATCCCAAAAGAAAATCCTGTCCTTTCAATCGAAACGTTACTCGATTTAGAAGGAAATGTCTTAGAACACATAGTATTTCATAGCGACGCAATTTCCGTGTGAATTCGTCAATGTGTATGAGTGAGGGATGCAGTAAAGAAGGATTAGTGGATCGAAAATGTGACTGTCGTATCCCAAAAGAAAATAGTGTCGTTTCCATAGAAACGTTACTCGATTTAGAAGGAGAAGCGTTAGAACACATAGTATTTCATAGCGACGCAATTTCCGTGTGAATTCGTCAATGAGTGGGAGTGAGGGATGCAGTAAAGATGGATTAGTGGATCGGAAATGAGATTGACGTATCCCAAAAGAAAATCCTGTCGTTGCACATAGAAACGTTACTCGATTTAGAAGGAGAAGTCATAGAACCCATAGTATTTCATAGCGACCCAATTTCCGTGTGAATTCATCAATGTGTGGGAGTGGGGGATGCAGTAAAGAAGGCTTAGTGGATCGGAAATGTGATTGTCGTATCCCAAAAGAAAATCCTGTCGTTTCCATAGATACGTTACTCGAGTTAGAAGGAAATATCTTAGAACACATAGTATTTCATAGCGACGCAATTTCCGAATGAATTCGTCAATGTGTGGGAGTGAGGGATGCAGTAAAGAAGGATTAGTGGATCGGAAATGTGATTGTCGTATCCCAAAAGAAAATCCTGTCGTTTCCATAGAAACGTTACTCGATTTAGAGGGAGAAGTCTTAGAATACATAGTATTTCATAGCGACGCAATTTCCGTGTGAATTCGTCAATGAGTGGGTGTGGGGGATGCAGTAAAGAGGGATGAGTGGATCGGAAATGAGATAGTCGTATCCCAAAAGAAAATCCTGTCGTTTCCATAGAAACGTTACTCGATTTAGAAGGAGAAGTCATAGAACCCATAGTATTTCATAGCGACGCAATTTCCGTGTAAATTCATCATTGTGTGGGTGTGAGGGATGCAGTAAAGAAGGATTAGTGGATCGGAAATGTGATAGTCGTATCACAAAAGAAAATCCTGTCGTTTCCATAGATACGTTACTCGAGTTAGAAGGAAATGTCTTAGAACACATAGTATTTCATAACGACGCAATTTCCGTATGAATTCGTCAATTTGTGGGAGTGAGGGATGCAGTAAGGAAGGATTAGTGGATCGGAAATGAGATTGTCGTATCCCAAAAGAAAATCCTGTCGTTTCCATAGAAACGTTACTCGATTTAGAATCAGAAGTCTTAGAATACATAGTATTTCATAGAGACGCAATTTACGTGTGAATTCGACAATGAGTGGGAGTGAGGGATGCAGTAAAGAGGGATTAGTGGATCGGAAATGAGATAGTCGTATCCCAAAAGAAAATCCTGTCGTTTCCATAGAAACGTTACTCGATTTAGACGGAGAAGTCATAGAACCCATAGTATTTCATAGCGACGCAATTTCCGTGTGAATTCGTCAATGAGTGGGAGTGAGGGATGCAGTAAAGGACGATTAGTGGATCGGAAATGTGATTGTGGTATCCCAAAAGAAAATCCTGTCGTTTCCATAGAAACGTTACTCAATTTAGAAGGAAATGTCTTAGAACACATAGTATTTCATAGCGACGCAATTTCCGAATGAATTCGTCAATGTGTGGGAGTGAGGGATGCAGTAAAGAAGGATTAGTGGATCGGAAATGTGATTGTCGTATCCCAAAAGAGAATCCTGTCGTTGCACATAGAAACGTTACTCGATTTAGAAGGCAATGTCTTAGAACACATAGTATTTCATAGCGACGCAATTTCCGTGTGAATTCGTCAATGAGTGGGAGTGAGGGATGCAGTAAAGAAGGATTAGTGGATCGGAAATGAGATTTTCGTATCCCAAAAGAAAATCCTGTCGTTTCCATAGAAACGTTACTCGATTTAGAAGGAAATGTCTTAGAACACATAGTATTTCATAGCGACGCAATTTCCGTGTGAATTCGTCAATGTGTATGAGTGAGGGATGCAGTAAAGAAGGATTAGTGGATCGAAAATGTGATTGTCGTATCCCAAAAGAAAATAGTGTCGTTTCCATAGAAACGTTACTCGATTTAGAAGGAGAAGCGTTAGAACACATAGTATTTCATAGCGACGCAATTTCCGTGTGAATTCGTCAATGAGTGGGAGTGAGGGATGCAGTAAAGATGGATTAGTGGATCGGAAATGAGATTGTCGTATCCCAAAAGAAAATCCTGTCGTTGCACATAGAAACGTTACTCGATTTAGAAGGAGAAGTCATAGAACCCATAGTATTTCATAGCGACCCAATTTCCGTGTGAATTCATCAATGTGTGGGAGTGAGGGATGCAGTAAAGAAGGCTTAGTGGATCGGAAATGTGATTGTCGTATCCCAAAAGAAAATCCTGTCGTTTCCATAGATACGTTACTCGAGTTAGAAGGAAATATCTTAGAACACATAGTATTTCATAGCGACGCAATTTCCGAATGAATTCGTCAATGTGTGGGAGTCAGGGATGCAGTAAAGAAGGATTAGTGGATCGGAAATGTGATTGTCGTATCCCAAAAGAAAATCCTGTCGTTTCCATAGAAACGTTACTCGATTTAGAAGGAGAAGTCTTAGAATACATAGTATTTCATAGCGACGCAATTTCCGTGTGAATTCGTCAATGAGTGGGTGTGAGGGATGCAGTAAAGAGGGATTAGTGGATCGGAAATGAGATAGTCGTATCCCAAAAGAAAATCCTGTCGTTTCCATAGAAACGTTACTCGATTTAGAAGGAGAAGTCATAGAACCCATAGTATTTCATAGCGACGCAATTTCCGTGTAAATTCATCATTGTGTGGGAGTGAGGGATGCAGTAAAGAAGGATTAGTGGATCGGAAATGTGATAGTCGTATCACAAAAGAAAATCCTGTCGTTTCCATAGATACGTTACTCGAGATAGAAGGAAATGTCTTAGAACACATAGTATTTCATAACGACGCAATTTCCGTATGAATTCGTCAATTTGTGGGAGTGAGGGATGCAGTAATAAAGGATTAGTGGATCGGAAATGAGATTGTCGTATCCCAAAAGAAAATCCTCTCGTTTCCATAGAAACGTTACTCGATTTAGAATCAGAAGTCTTAGAATACATAGTATTTCATAGAGACGCAATTTACGTGTGAATTCGACAATGAGTGGGAGTGAGGGATGCAGTAAAGAGGGATTAGTGGATCGGAAATGAGATAGTCGTATCCCAAAAAAAAATCCTGTCGTTTCCATAGAAACGTTACTCGATTTAGACGGAGAAGTCATAGAACCCATAGTATTTCATAGCGACGCAATTTCCGTGTGAATTCGTCAATGAGTGGGAGTGAGGGATGCAGTAAAGGAGGATTAGTGGATCGGAAATGTGATTGTCGTATCCCAAAAAAAAATCCAGTCGTTTCCATAGAAACGTTACTCGATTTAGAAGGAAATGTCTTAGAACACATAGTATTTCATAGCGACGCAATTTCCGTATGAATTCGTTAATGTGTGGGAGTGAGGGATGCAGTAAAGAAGGATTAGTGGATCGGAAATGAGATTGTCGTATCCCAAAAGAAAATCCTATCGTTTCCATAGAAACGTTACTCGATTTAGAAGGCAATGTCTTAGAACACATAGTATTTCATAGCGACGCAATTTCCGTGTGAATTCGTCAATGAGTGGGAGTGAGGGATGCAGTAAAGAAGGATTAGTGGATCGGAAATGAGATTGTCGTATCCCAAAAGAAAATCCTGTCGTTTCCATAGAAACGTTACTCGATTTAGAAGGAGAAGTCTTAGAACACTTAGTATTTCATAGCGACGCAATATCTGTGTTAATTCGTCAATGTGAGGGAGCTAGGGATGCAATAAAGACGGAATAGTGCATCGAGAACGAGATACTCGTATCGCAAAAGAAAATCCTGTCGTTTCCAAAGAAACGTTTCTCGATTTAGAAGGAGCAGTGATAGAACCCATAGTATTTCCTTGCGACGCAATTGTTGTGTTAATTCATCATTGTGTGGGAGTGATGGATGCAGTAAAAAAGGATTAGTGTATCGGAAATGTGATTGTCGTATCCCAAAAGAAAATCCTGTCGGTTCCATAGAAACGTTACTCGATTTAGAAGGAAATGTCTTAGAATACATAGTAATTCATAGCGACGCAATTTCCGTGTGAATTCGTCACTGAGTGGGAGTGAGGGATGCAGTAAAGAAGGATTAGTGGATCGGAAATGAGATTGTCGTATCCCAAAAGAAAATCCTGTCGTTTCCATAGAAACGTTACTCGATTTAGAAGGAGAAGTCATAGAACCCATAGTATTTCATAGCGACGCAATTTATGTGTTAATTCGTCAATGTGAGGGAGCTAGGGATGCAATAATGAAGGAATAGTGCATCGAGAAGGAGATACTCGTATCGCAAGAGAAAATCCTGTCGTTTCCATAGAAACGTTACTCGATTTAGAAGGAAATGTCTTAGAACACATAGTATTTCATAGCGACGCAATTTCCGTGAGAATTCATCAATGTGTGGGAGTGAGGGATGCAGTAAAGAAGGATTAGTGGATCGGAAATGTGATTGTCGTATCCCAAATGAAAATCCAGTAGTTTCCATAGAAACGTTACTAGATGTAGAAGGAAATGTCTTAGAACACATAGTATTTCATTGCGACGCAATATCCGTGTGAATCCGTCAATGTGTGGGAGTGAGGGATGCAGTAAAGAAGGATTAGTGGATCGGAAATGTGATTGTCGTATCCCAAAAGAAAATCCTGTCGTTTCCATAGAAACGTTACTCGATTTAGAAGGAGAAGACTTAGAACACATAGTATTTCATAGCGACGCAATTTCCGTGTGAATTCGTCAATGAGTGGGAGTGAGGGATGCAGTAAAGATGGATTAGTGGATCGGAAATGAGATTGTCGTATCCCAAAAGAAAATCCTGTCGTTTCCATAGAAACGTTACTCGATTTAGAAGGAGAAGTCATAGAACCCATAGTATTTCATAGCGACGCATTTTCCGTGTGAATTCGTCAATGAGTGGGAGTGAGGGATGCACTAAAGAAGGATTAGTGGAACGGAAATGAGATAGTCGTATCCCAAAAGAATATCCTGTCGTTTCCATAGAAACGTTACTCGATTTAGAAGGAAATGTCTTAGAACACATAGTATTCCATAGCGACGCAATTTCCGTGTGAATTCGTCAATGTGTATGAGTGAGGGATGCAGTAAAGAAGGATTAGTGGATCGAAAATGTGATTGTCGTATCCCAAAAGAAAATAGTGTCGTTTCCATAGAAACGTTACTCGATTTAGAAGGAGAAGCGTTAGAACACATAGTATTTCATAGCGACGCAATTTCCGTGTGAATTCGTCAATGAGTGGGAGTGAGGGATGCAGTAAAGATGGATTAGTGGATCGGAAATGAGATTGTCGTATCCCAAAAGAAAATCCTGCCGTTGCACATAGAAACGTTACTCGATTTAGAAGGAGAAGTCATAGAACCCATAGTATTTCATAGCGACCCAATTTCCGTGTGAATACATCAATGTGTGGGAGTGAGGGATGCAGTAAAGAAGGCTCAGTGGATCGGAAATGTAATTGTCGTATCCCAAAAGAAAATCCTGTCGTTTCCATAGATACGTTACTCGAGTTAGAAGGAAATATCTTAGAACACATAGTATTTCATAGCGACGCAATTTCCGAATGAATTCGTCAATGTGTGGGAGTGAGGGATGCAGTAAAGAAGGATTAGTGGATCGGAAATGTGATTGTCGTATCCCAAAAGAAAATCCTGTCGTTTCCATAGAATCGTTACTCGATTTAGAAGGAGAAGTCTTAGAATACATAGTATTTCATAGCGACGCAATTTCCGTGTGAATTCGTCAATGAGTGGGTGTGAGGGATGCAGTAAAGAGGGATTAGTGGATCGGAAATGAGATAGCCGTATCCCAAAAGAAAATCCTGTCGTTTCCATAGAAACGTTACTCGATTTAGAAGGAGAAGTCATAGAACCCATAGTATTTCATAGCGACGCAATTTCCGTGTAAATTCATCATTGTGTGGGAGTGAGGGATGCAGTAAAGAAGGATTAGTGGATCGGAAATGTGATAGTCGTATCACAAAAGAAAATCCTGTCGTTTCCATAGATACGTTACTCGAGTTAGAAGGAAATGTCTTAGAACACATAGTATTTCATAACGACGCAATTTCCGTATGAATTCGTCAATTTGTGGGAGTGAGGGATGCAGTAAGGAAGGATTAGTGGATCGGAAATGAGATTGTCGTATCCCAAAAGAAAATTCTGTCGTTTCCATAGAAACGTTATTCGATTTAGAATCAGAAGTCTTAGAATACATAGTATTTCATAGAGACGCAATTTACGTGTGAATTCGACAATGAGTGGGAGTGAGGGATGCAGTAAAGAGGGATTAGTGGATCGGAAATGAGATAGTCGTATCCCAAAAGAAAATCCTGTCGTTTCCATAGAAACGTTACTCGATTTAGACGGAGAAGTCATAGAACCCATAGTATTTCATAGCGACGCAATTTCCGTGTGAATTCGTCAATGAGTGGGAGTGAGGGATGCAGTAAAGGAGGATTAGTGGATCGGAAATGTGATTGTCGTATCCCAAAAAAAAATCCAGTCGTTTCCATAGAAACGTTACTCGATTTAGAAGGAAATGTCTTAGAACACATAGTATTTCATAGCGACGCAATTTCCGTATGAATTCGTTAATGTGTGGGAGTGAGGGATGCAGTAAAGAAGGATTAGTGGATCGGAAATGAGATTGTCGTATCCCAAAAGAAAATCCTATCGTTTCCATAGAAACGTTACTCGATTTAGAAGGCAATGTCTTAGAACACATAGTATTTCATAGCGACGCAATTTCCGTGTGAATTCGTCAATGAGTGGGAGTGAGGGATGCAGTAAAGAAGGATTAGTGGATCGGAAATGAGATTGTCGTATCCCAAAAGAAAATCCTGTCGTTTCCATAGAAACGTTACTCGATTTAGAAGGAGAAGTCTTAGAACACTTAGTATTTCATAGCGACGCAATATCTGTGTTAATTCGTCAATGTGAGGGAGCTAGGGATGCAATAAAGACGGAATAGTGCATCGAGAACGAGATACTCGTATCGCAAAAGAAAATCCTGTCGTTTCCAAAGAAACGTTACTCGATTTAGAAGGAGCAGTGATAGAACCCATAGTATTTCCTTGCGACGCAATTGTTGTGTTAATTCATCATTGTGTGGGAGTGATGGATGCAGTAAAAAAGGATTAGTGTATCGGAAATGTGATTGTCGTATCCCAAAAGAAAATCCTGTCGGTTCCATAGAAACGTTACTCGATTTAGAAGGAAATGTCTTAGAATACATAGTAATTCATAGCGACGCAATTTCCGTGTGAATTCGTCACTGAGTGGGAGTGAGGGATGCAGTAAAGAAGGATTAGTGGATCGGAAATGAGATTGTCGTATCCCAAAAGAAAATCCTGTCGTTTCCATAGAGACGTTACTCGATTTAGAAGGAGAAGTCATAGAACCCATAGTATTTCATAGCGACGCAATTTATGTGTTAATTCGTCAATGTGAGGGAGCTAGGGATGCAATAATGAAGGAATAGTGCATCGAGAAGGAGATACTCGTATCGCAAGAGAAAATCCTGTCGTTTCCATAGAAACGTTACTCGATTTAGAAGGAAATGTCTTAGAACACATAGTATTTCATAGCGACGCAATTTCCGTGAGAATTCATCAATGTGTGCGAGTGAGGGATGCAGTAAAGAAGGATTAGTGGATCGGAAATGTGATTGTCGTATCCCAAATGAAAATCCAGTAGTTTCCATAGAAACGTTACTAGATTTAGAAGGAAATGTCTTAGAACACATAGTATTTCATTGCGACGCAATATCCGTGTGAATCCGTCAATGTGTGGGAGTGAGGGATGCAGTAAAGAAGGATTAGTGGATCGGAAATGTGATTGTCGTATCCCAAAAGAAAATCCTGTCGTTTCCATAGAAACGTTACTCGATTTAGAAGGAGAAGACTTAGAACACATAGTATTTCATAGCGACGCAATTTCCGTGTGAATTCGTCAATGAGTGGGAGTGAGGGATGCAGTAAAGATGGATTAGTGGATCGGAAATGAGATTGTCGTATCCCAAAAGAAAATCCTGTCGTTTCCATAGAAACGTTACTCGATTTAGAAGGAGAAGTCATAGAACCCATAGTATTTCATAGCGACGCATTTTCCGTGTGAATTCGTCAATGAGTGGGAGTGAGGGATGCACTAAAGAAGGATTAGTGGAACGGAAATGAGATAGTCGTATCCCAAAAGAATATCCTGTCGTTTCCATAGAAACGTTACTCGATTTAGAAGGAAATGTCTTAGAACACATAGTATTTCATAGCGACGCAATTTCCGTGTGAATTCGTCAATGAGTGGGAGTGAGGGATGCAGTAAAGAAGGATTAGTGGATCGGAAATGAGATTGTCGTACCCCAAAAGAAAATCCTGTCGTTTCCATAGAAACGTTACTCGATTTAGAAGGAGAAGTCATAGAACACATAGTATTTCATAGCGACTCTATTTCCGTGTGAATTCGTCAATGAGGGGGAGTGAGGGATGCAGTAAAGAAGGATTAGTGGATCGGAAATGAGATTGTCGTATCCCAAAAGAATATCCTGTCGTTTCCATAGAAACGTTACTCGATTTAGAAGGAAATGTCTTAGAACACATAGTATTTCATAGCGACGCAATTTCCGTGTGAATTCGTCAATGAGTGGGAGTGAGGGATGCAGTAAAGAAGGATTAGTGGATCGGAAATGAGATTGTCGTACCCCAAAAGAAAATCCTGTCGTTTCCATAGAAACGTTACTCGATTTAGAAGGAGAAGTCATAGAACACATAGTATTTCATAGCGACTCAATTTCCGTGTGAATTCATCAATGAGTAGGAGTGAGGGATGCAGTAAAGAAGGATTAGTGGACCGGAAATGTGATTGTCGTATCCCAAAAGAAAATTCTGTCGTTTCCATAGAAACGTTACTTGATTTAGAAGGAAATGTCTTAGAACACATAGTATTTCATAGCGACGCGATTTCCGTGTGAATTCGTCAGTGTGTGGGAGTGAGGGATGCAGTAAAGAAGGACTAGTGGATCGGAAATGAGATTGTCATATCACAAAAGAAAATCCTGTCGTTTCCATAGAAACATTACTCGATTTAGAAGGAGAAGTCATAGAACCCATAGTATTTCATAGCGACGCAATTTCCGTGTGAATTCGTCAATGTGTGGTAGTGAGGGATGCAGTAAAGATGGATTAGTGCATCGGAAATGTGATTGTCGTATCCCAAAAGAAAATTCTGTCGTTTCCATAGAAACGTTACTCGATTTAGAAGGATATGTCTTAGAACACATAGTATTTCATAGCGACGCAATTTCCGTATGAAGTCGTCAATGTGTGGGAGTGAGGGATGCAGTAAAGAAGGATTAGTGGATCGGAAATGAGATTGTCGTATCCCAAAAGAAAATCCTGTCGTTTCCATAGAAACATTACTCGATTTAGAGGGAGAAGTCATAGAACCCATAGTATTTCATAGCGACGCAATTTCCGTGTGAATTCGTCAATGTGTGGGAATGAGGGATGCAGTAAAGAAGTTGTAGTGGATCGGAAATGAGATTGTCATATCCCAAAAGAAAATCCAGTCGTTTCCATAGAGACGTTACTCGATTTAGAAGGAAATGTCTTAAAACACATAGTATTTCATAGCTACGCAATTTCAGTGTTAATTCGTTAGTGTGAGGGAGCTAGGGATGCAATAAAGCAGGAATAGTGCATCGAGAAGGAGTTACTCGTATCGCAAAAGAGAAGCCAGTCGTTTCCATAGAAACGATACTCGATTTAGAAGGAGAAGTCATAGAACCCATAGTATTTCATTGCGACGCAATTTCTGTGTTAATTCGTCAATGTGAGGGAGTGAGGGATGCAGTAAAGAAGGATTAGTGGATCGGAAATGTGATTGTCGTATCCCAAAAGAAAATCCTATCGTTTCCATAGAAACGTTACTCGATTTAGAAGGAAATGTCTTAGAACACATAGTATTTCATAGCGACGCAATTTCCGTGTGAATTCGTCAATGAGTGGGAGTGAGGGATGCAGTAAAGAAGGATTAGTGGATCGGAAATGCGATTGTCGTATCCCAAAAGAAAATCCTGTCGTTTCCATAGAAACGTTACTCGATTTAGAAGGAGAAGTCTTAGAACACATAGTATTTCATAGCCGACGCAATATCTGTGTTAATTCGTCAATGTGAGGGAGCTAGGGATGCAATAAAGACGGAATAGTGCATCGAGAAGGAGATACTCGTATCGCAAAAGAAAATCCTGTCGTTTCCATAGAAACGTTACTCGATTTAGAAGGAGAAGACATAGAACCCATAGTATTTCCTTGCGACGCAATAGTTGTGTTAATTCATCAATGTGTGGGAGTGATGGATGCAGTAAAGAAGGATTAGTGGATCGGAAATGAGATTGTCGTATCCCAAAAGAAAATCCTGTCGGTTCCATAGAAACGTTACTCGATTTAGAAGGAAATGTCTTAGAACACATAGTATTTCATAGCGACGCATTTCCGTGTGAATTCGTCACTGAGTGGGAGTGAGGGATGCAGTAAAGAAGGATTAGTGGATCGGAAATGAGATTGTCGTATCCCAAAAGATAATCCTGTCGTTTCCATAGAAACGTTACTCGATTTAGAAGGAGCAGTCATAGAGCCCATAGTATTTCATAGCGACGCAATTTCTGTGTTAATTCGTCAATGTGAGGGAGCTAGGGATGCAATAATGAAGGAATAGTGCATCGAGAAGGAGATACTCGTATCGCAAGAGAAAATCCTGTCGTTCCATAGAAACGTTACTCGATTTAGAAGGAAATGTCTTAGAACACATAGTATTTCATAGCGACGCAATTTCCGTGTGAATTCATCAATGTGCGGGAGTGAGGGATGCAGTAAAGAAGGATTAGTGGATCGGAAATGTGATTGTCGTATCCCAAAAGAAAATCCTGTAGTTTCCATAGAAACGTTACTCGATTTAGAAGGAAATGTCTTAGAACACATAGTATTTCATAGCGACGCAATTTCCGTGTGAATTCGTCAATGTTTGGGAGTGAGGGATGCAGTAAAGAAGGATTAGTGGATCGGAAATGTGATTGTCGTATCCCAAAAGAAAATCCTGTCGTTTCCATACAAACGTTACTCGATTTAGAAGGAGAAGTCATAGAACCCATAGTAATTCATAGCGACGCAATTTCCGTGTGAATTCGTCAATGAGTGTGAGTGAGGGATGCAGTAAAGAAGGATTAGTGGATCGAAAATGAGATTGTCGTATCCCAAAAGAATATCCTGTCGTTTCCATAGAAACGTTACTCGATTTAGAAGGAAATGTCTTAGAACACATAGTATTTCATAGCGACGCAATTTCCGTGTGAATTCGTCAATGAGTGGGAGTGAGGGATGCAGTAAAGAAAGATTAGTGGATCGGAAATGAGATTGTCGTACCCCAAAAGAAAATCCTGTCGTTTCCATAGAAACGTTACTCGATTTAGAAGGGGAAGTCATAGAACACATAGTATTTCATAGCGACTCAATTTCCGTGTGAATTCATCAATGAGTAGGAGTGAGGGATGCAGTAAAGAAGGATTAGTGGACCGGAAATGTGATTGTCGTATCCCAAAAGAAAATTCTGTCGTTTGCATAGAAACGTTACTTGATTTAGAAGGAAATGTCTTAGAACACATAGTATTTCATAGCGACGCAATTTCCGTGTGAATTCGTCAATGTGTGGGAGTGAGGGATGCTGTAAAGAAGGACTAGTGGATCGGAAATGAGATTGTCGTATCACAAAAGAAAATCCTGTCGTTTCCATAGAAACGTTACTCGATTTAGAGGGAGAAGTCATAGAACCCATAGTATTTCATAGCGACGCAATTTCCGTGTGAATTCGTCAATGAGTGGGAGTGAGGGATGCAGTAAAGAAGGATTAGTGGATAGGAAATGTGATTGTCGTATCCCAAAAGAAAATCCTGTCGTTTCCATAGATACGTTACTCGAGTTAGAAGGAAATGTCTTAGAACATATAGTATTTCATAGCGACGCAATTTCAGTATGAATTCGTCAATGTGTGGGGGTGAGGGATGCAGTAAAGAAGGATTAGTGGTTCGGAAATGTGATTGTCGTATCCCAAAAGAAAATCCTGTCGTTTCCATAGAAACGTTACTCGATTTAGAAGGAGAAGTCTTAGAATACATAGTGTTTCATAGCGACGCAATTTCCGTGTGAACTCGTCAATGAGTGGGAGTGAGGGATGCAGTAAAGAGGGATTAGTGGATCGGAAATGAGATAGTTGTATCCCAAAAGAAAATCCTGTCGTTTCCATAGAAACGTTACTCGATTTAGAAGGAAATGTCTTAGAATCCATAGTATTTCATAGCGACGCAATTTCCGTGTGAATTCGTCAATGAGTGGGAGTGAGGGATGCAGTAAAGAAGGAATTGTGGATCGGAAGTGTGATTGTCGTATCCCAAAAGAAAATCCTGTCGTTTCCACAGAAACGTTACTCGATGTAGAAGGAAATGTCTTAGAACACATAGTATTTCATAGCGACGCAATTTCGGTATGAATTCGTCAATGTGTGGGAGTGAGGGATGCAGTAAAGAAGGATTAGTGGATCGGAAATGAGATTGTCGTATCCCAAAGGAAAATCCTGTCGTTTCCATAGAAACGTTACTCGATTTAGAGGGAGAAGTCATAGAACCCATAGTATTTCATAGCGACGCAATTTCCGTGTGAATTCGTCAATGTGTGGGAGTGAGGGATGCAGTAAAGAAGGATTAGTGGATCGGAAATGTGATTGTAGTATCCCAAAAGAAAATCCTGTCGTTTCCATAGAAACGTTACTCAATTTAGAAGGAAATGTCTTAGAACACATAGTATTTCATAGCGACGCAATTTCCATGTGAATTCGTCAATGAGTGGGAGTGAGGGATGCAGTAAAGAAGGATTAGTGGATCGGAAATGAGATTGTCGTATCATAAAGGAAAATCCTGTCGTTTCCATACAAACGTTACTCGATTTAAAAGGAGAAGTCATGGAACCCATAGTATTTCATTGCGACGCAATTTCCGTGTGAATTCGTCAATGTGTGGGAGTGAGGGATGCAGTAAAGAAATTGTAGTGGTTCGGAAATGAGATTGTCGTATCCCAAAAGAAAATCCTGTCGTTTCCATAGAAACGTTACTCGATTTAGAAGTAAAATGTCTTGGAACACATAGTATTTCATAGCTGCGCAATTTCCGTGTTAGTTCGTTAATGTGAGGGAGCTAGGGATGCAATAAAGAAGGAATAGTGCATCGAGAAGGAGATACTCGTATCGCAAAAGAAAAGCCAGTCGCTTCCATAGAAACGATACTCGATTTAGAAGGAGTTGTCATAGAACCCATAGTATTTCATTGCGACGCAATTTCTGTGTTAATTCGTCAATGTGAAGGAGCTAGGGATGCAATAATGAAGGAATAGTGCATCGCGAAGGAGATACTCGTATCGCAAAAGAAAATCCTGTCGTTTCCATAGAAACGTTACTCGATTTAGAAGGAAATGTCTTAGAACACATAGTATTTCATAGCGACGCAATTTCCGTGTGAATTCATCAGTGTGTGGGAGTGAGGGATGCAGAAAAGAAGGATTAGTGGATCGGAAATGTGATTGTCGTATCCCAAAAGAAAATCCTGTACTTTCCATAGAAACGTTTCTCGATTTAGAAGGAAATGTCTTAGAACACATAGTATTTCATAGCGACGCAATTTCCGTGTGAATTCGTCAATGTGTATGAGTGAGGGATGCAGTAAAGAAGGATTAGTGGATCGAAAATGTGATTGTCGTATCCCAAAAGAAAATAGTGTCGTTTCCATAGAAACGTTACTCGATTTAGAAGGAGAAGCCTTAGAACACATAGTATTTCATTGCGACGCAATTTCCGTGTGAATTCGTCAATGAGTGGCAGTGAGGGATGCAGTTAAGATGGATTAGTGGATCGGAAATGAGATTGTCGTATCCCAAAAGAAAATCCTGTCGTTTCCATAGAAACGTTACTCGATTTAGAAGGAGAAGTCTTAGAACACATAGTATTTCATAGCGACGCAATATCTGTGTTAATTCGTCAATGTGAGGGAGGAAGGGATGCAGTAAAGACGGAATAGTGCATCGAGAAGGAGATTATCGTATCGCAAAAGAAAATCCTGTTGTTTCCATAGAAACGTTACTCGATTTAAAAGGAGAAGTCATAGAACCCATAGTATTTCCTCGCGACACAATTGCTGTGTTAATTCATCAATGTGTGGGAGTGATGGATGCAGTAAAGAAGGATTAGTGGATCGGAAATGTGATTGTCGTATCCCAAAAGTAAATCCTGTCGGTCCATAGAAACGTTACTCGATTTAGAAGGAAATGTCTTAGAACACATAGTATTTCATAGCGACGCAATTTCCGTGTGAATTCGTCACTGAGTGGGGTGAGGGATGCAGTAAAGAAGGATTAGTAGATCGGATGTAAGATTGTCGTATCCCCAAAAGAAAATCATGTCGTTTCCATAGAAACGTAACTCGATTTAGAAGGAGAAGTCATAGAACCCATAGTATTTCATAGCGACGCAATTTCTGTGTTAATTCGTCAATGTGAGGGAGCTAGGGATGCAATAATGAAGGAATAGTTCATCGCGAAGGAGATACACGTATCGCAAAAGAAAATCCTGTCGTTTCCATAGAAACGTTACTCGATTTAGAAGGAAATGTCTTAGAACACATAGTATTTCATAGCGACGCAATTTCCGTGTGAATTCATCAATGTGTGGGAGTGAGGGATGCAGTAAAGAAGGATTAGTGGATCGGAAATGTGATTGTCGTATCCCAAAAGAAAATCCTGTCCTTTCAATCGAAACGTTACTCGATTTAGAAGGAAATGTCTTAGAACACATAGTATTTCATAGCGACACAATTTCCGTGTGAATTTGTCAATGTGTATGAGTGAGGGATGCAGTAAAGAAGGATTAGTGGATCGAAAATGTGATTGTCGTATCCCAAAAGAAAATAGTGTCGTTTCCTTAGAAACGTTACTCGATTTAGAAGGAGAAGCCTTAGAACACATAGTATTTCATAGCGACGCAATTTCCGTGTGAATTCGTCAATGAATGGGAGTGAGGGATGCAGTAAAGATGGATTAGTGGATCGGAAATGAGATTGTTGTATCCCAAAAGAAAATCCTGTCGTTGCACATAGAAACGTTACTCGATTTAGAAGGAGAAGTCATAGAACCCATAGTATTTCATAGCGACCCAATTTCCGTGTGAATTCATCAATGTGTGGGAGTGAGGGATGCAGTAAAGAAGGCTTAGTGGACCGGAAATGTGATTGTCGTATCCCAAAAGAAAATCCTGTCGTTTCCATAGATACGTTACTCGAGTTAGAAGGAAATATCTTAGAACACATAGTATTTCATAGCGACGCAATTTCCGAATGAATTCGTCAATGTGTGGGAGTGAGGGATGCAGTAAAGAAGGATTAGTGGATCGGAAATGTGATTGTCGTATCCCAAAAGAAAATCCTGTCGTTTCCATAGAAACGTTACTCGATTTAGAAGGAGAAGTCTTAGAAAACATAGTATTTCATAGCGACGCAATTTCCGTGTGAATTCGTCAATGAGTGGGTGTGAGGGATGCAGTAAAGAGGGATTAGTGGATCGGAAATGAGATAGTCGTATCCCAAAAGAAAATCCTGTCGTTTCCATAGAAACGTTACTCGATTTAGAAGGAGAAGTCATAGAACCCATAGTATTTCATAGCGACGCAATTTCCGTGTAAATTCATCATTGTGTGGGAGTGAGGGATGCAGTAAAGAAGGATTAGTGGATCGGAAATGTGATAGTCGTATCCCAAAAGAAAATCCTGTCGTTTCCATAGATACGTTACTCGAGTTAGAAGGAAATGTCTTAGAACACATAGTATTTCATAACGACGCAATTTCCGTATGAATTCGTCAATGTGTGGGAGTGAGGGATGCAGTAAGGAAGGATTAGTGGATCGGAAATGTGATTGACGTATCCCAAAAGAAAATCCTGTCGTTTCCATAGAAACGTTACTCGATTTAGAATTAGAAGTCTTAGAATACATAGTATTTCATAGAGACGCAATTTCCGTGTGAATTCGACAATGAGTGGGAGTGAGGGATGCAGTAAAGAGGGATTAGTGGATCGGAAATGAGATAGTCGTATCCCAAAAGAAAATCCTGTCGTTTCCATAGAAACGTTACTCGATTTAGACGGAGAAGTCATAGAACCCATAGTATTTCATAGCGACGCAATTTCCGTGTGAATTCGTCAATGAGTGGGAGTGAGGGATGCAGTAAAGGAGGATTAGTGGATCGGAAATGTGATTGTCGTATCCCAAAAGAAAATCCTGTCGTTTCCATAGAAACGTTACTCGATTTAGAAGGAAATGTCTTAGAACACATAGTATTTCATAGCGACGCAATTTCCGTATGAATTCGTTAATGTGTGGGAGTGAGGGATGCAGTAAAGAAGGATTAGTGGATCGGAAATGAGATTGTCGTATCCCAAAAGAAAATCCTATCGTTTCCATAGAAACGTTACTCGATTTAGAAGGCAATGTCTTAGAACACATAGTATTTCATAGCGACGCAATTTCCGTGTGAATTCGTCAATGAGTGGGAGTGAGGGATGCAGTGAAGAAGGATTAGTGGATCGGAAATGAGATTGTCGTATCCCAAAGGAAAATCCTGTCGTTTCCATAGAAACGTTACTCGATTTAGAAGGAGAAGTCTTAGAACACTTAGTATTTCATAGCGACGCAATATCTGTGTTAATTCGTCAATGTGAGGGAGCTAGGGATGCAATAATGACGGAATAGTGCATCGAGAACGAGATACTCGTATCGCAAAAGAAAATCCTGTCGTTTCCATAGAAACGTTACTCGATTTAGAAGGAGAAGTGATAGAACCCATAGTATTTCCTTGCGACGCAATTGTTGTGTTAATTCATCATTGTGTGGGAGTGATGGATGCAGTAAAAAAGGATTAGTGTATCGGAAATGTGATTGTCGTATCCCAAAAGAAAATCCTGTCGGTTCCATAGAAACGTTACTCGATTTAGAAGGAAATGTCTTAGAACACATAGTAATTCATAGCGACGCAATTTCCGTGTGAATTCGTCACTGAGTGGGAGTGAGGGATGCAGTAAAGAAGGATTAGTGGATCGGAAATGAGATTGTCGTATCCCAAAAGAAAATCCTGTCGTTTCCATAGAAACGTTACGCGATTTAGAAGGAGAAGTCATAGAACCCATAGTATTTCATAGCGACGCAATTTCTGTGTTAATTCGTCAATGTGAGGGAGCTAGGGATGCAATAATGAAGGAATAGTGCATCGAGAAGGAGATACTCGTATCGCAAGAGAAAATCCTGTCGTTTCTATAGAAACGTTACTCGATTTAGAAGGAAATGTCTTAGAACACATAGTATTTCATAGCGACGTAATTTCCGTGAGAATTCATCAATGTGTGGGAGTGAGGGATGCAGTAAAGAAGGATTAGTGAATCGGAAATGTGATTGTCGTATCCCAAAAGAAAATCCAGTAGTTTCCATAGAAACGTTACTAGATTTAGAAGGAAATGTCTTACAACACATAGTATTTCATTGCGACGCAATATCCGTGTGAATTCGTCAATGTGTGGGAGTGAGGGATGCAGTAAAGAAGGATTAGTGGATCGGAAATGTGATTGTCGTATCCCAAAAGAAAATCCTGTCGTTTCCATAGAAACGTTACTCGATTTAGAAGGAGAAGACTTAGAACACATAGTATTTCATAGCGACGCAATTTCCGTGTGAATTCGTCAATGAGTGGGAGTGAGGGATGCAGTAAAGATGGATTAGTGGATCGAAAATGAGATTGTCGTATCCCAAAAGAAAATCCTGTCGTTTCCATAGAAACGTTACTCGATTTAGAAGGAGAAGTCATAGAACCCATAGTATTTCATAGCGACGCATTTTCCGTGTGAATTCGTCAATGAGTGGGAGTGAGGGATGCAGTAAAGGAGGATTAGTGGAACGGAAATGAGATAGTCGTATCCCAAAAGAATATCCTGACGTTTCCATAGAAACGTTACTCGATTTAGAAGGAAATGTCTTAGAACACATAGTATTTCATAGCGACGCAATTTCCGTGTGAATTCATCAATGAGTGGGAGTGAGGGATGCAGTAAAGAGGGATTAGTGGATCGGAAATGAGATTGTCGTACCCCAAAAGAAAATCCTGTCGTTTCCATAGAAACGTTACTCGATTTAGAAGGAGAAGTCATAGAACACATAGTATT
The DNA here is from genome assembly GCF_021461385.2 of Schistocerca piceifrons. Lineage (NCBI taxonomy): Eukaryota > Metazoa > Arthropoda > Insecta > Orthoptera > Acrididae > Schistocerca > Schistocerca piceifrons. The sequence goes on from NW_025728282.1 coordinate 149,140, forward strand.
TCATAGCGACTCTATTTCCGTGTGAATTCGTCAATGAGGGGGAGTGAGGGATGCAGTAAAGAAGGATTAGTGGATCGGAAATGAGATTGTCGTATCCCAAAAGAATATCCTGTCGTTTCCATAGAAACGTTACTCGATTTAGAAGGAAATGTCTTAGAACACATAGTATTTCATAGCGACGCAATTTCCGTGTGAATTCGTCAATGAGTGGGAGTGAGGGATGCAGTAAAGAAGGATTAGTGGATCGGAAATGAGAATGTCGTACCCCAAAAGAAAATCCTGTCGTTTTTATAGAAACGTAACTCGATTTAGAAGGAGAAGTCATACAACACATAGTATTTCATAGCGACTCAATTTCCGTGTGAATTCATCAATGAGTAGGAGTGAGAGATGCAGTAAAGAAGGATTAGTGGCCCGGAAATGTGATTGTCGTATCCCAAAAGAAAATTCTGTCGTTTCCATAGAAACGTTACTTGATTTAGAAGGAAATGTCTTAGAACACATAGTATTTCATAGCGACGCAATTTCCGTGTGAATTCGTCAATGTGTGGGAGTGAGGGATGCAGTAAAGAAGGACTAGTGGATCGGAAATGAGATTGTCGTATCACAAAAGAAAATCCTGTCGTTTCCATAGAATCATTACTCGATTTAGAAGGAGAAGTCATAGAACCCATAGTATTTCATAGCGACGCAATATCCGTGTGAATTCGTCAATGTGTGGTAGTGAGGGATGCAGTAAAGATGGATTAGTGGATCGGAAATGTGATTGTCGTATCCCAAAAGAAAATTCTGTCGTTTCCATAGAAACGTTACTCGATTTAGAAGGATATGTCTTAGAACACATAGTATTTCATAGCGACGCAATTTCCGTGTGAAGTCGTCAATGTGTGGGAGTGAGGGATGCAGTAAAGAAGGATTAGTGGATCGGAAATGAGATTGTCGTATCCCAAAAGAAAATCCTGTCGTTTCCATAGAAACATTACTCGATTTAGAAGGAGAAGTCATAGAACCCATAGTATTTCATAGCGACGCAATTTCCGTGTGAATTCGTCAATGTGTGGGAATGAGGGATGCAGTAAAGAAGGTGTAGTTGATCGGAAATGAGATTGTCATATCCCAAAAGAAAATCCAGTCGTTTCCATAGAGACGTTACTCGATTTAGAAGGAAATGTCTTGGAACACATAGTATTTCATAGCTACGCAATTTCAGTGTTAATTCGTTAATGTGAGGGAGCTAGGGATGCAATAAAGCAGGAATAGTGCATCGAGAAGGAGATACTCGTATCGCAAAAGAAAAGCCAGTCGTTTCCATAGAAACGATACTCGATTTAGAACGAGAAGTCATAGAACCCATAGTATTTCATTGCGACGCAATTTCTGTGTTAATTCGTCAATGTGTGGGAGTGAGGGATGCAGTAAAGAAGGATTAGTGGATCGGAAATGTGATTGTCGTATCCCAAAAGAAAATCCTATCGTTTCCATAGAAACGTTACTCGATTTAGAAGGAAATGTCTTAGAACACTTAGTATTTCATAGCGACGCAATTTCCGTGTGAATTCGTCAATGAGTGGGAGTGAGGGATGCAGTAAAGAAGGATTAGTGGATCGGAAATGAGATTGTCGTATCCCAAAAGAAAATCCTGTCGTTTCCATAGAAACGTTACTCGATTTAGAAGGAGAAGTCTTAGAACACATAGTATTTCATAGCCGACGCAATATCTGTGTTAATTCGTCAATGTGAGGGAGCTAGGGATGCAATAAAGACGGAATAGTGCATCGAGAAGGAGATACTCGTATCGCAAAAGAAAATCCTGTCGTTTCCATAGAAACGTTACTCGATTTAGAAGGAGAAGTCATAGAACCCATAGTATTTCCTTGCGACGCAATTGTTGTGTTAATTCATCAATGTGTGGGAGTGATGGATGCAGTAAAGAAGGATTAGTGGATCGGAAATGAGATTGTCGTATCCCAAAAGAAAATCCTGTCGGTTCCATAGAAACGTTACTCGATTTAGAAGGAAATGTCTTAGAACACATAGTATTTCATAGCGACGCATTTCCGTGTGAATTCGTCACTGAGTGGGAGTGAGGGATGCAGTAAAGAAGGATTAGTGGATCGGAAATGAGATTGTCGTATCCCAAAAGATAATCCTGTCGTTTCCATAGAAACGTTACTCGATTTAGAAGGAGCAGTCATAGAACCCATAGTATTTCATAGCGACGCAATTTCTGTGTTAATTCGTCAATGTGAGGGAGTGAGGGATGCAGTAAAGAAGGATTAGTGGATCGGAAATGAGATTGTCGTATCCCAAAAGAAAATCCTGTCGTTTCCATAGAAACGTTACTCGATTTAGAGGGAGAACTCATAGAACCCATAGTATTTCATAGCGACGCAATTTCCGTGTGAATTCGTCAATGTGTGGGAGTGAGGGATGCAGTAAAGAAGGATTAGTGGATCGGAAATGTGATTGTAGTATCCCAAAAGAAAATCCTGTCGTTTCCATAGAAACGTTACTCAATTTAGAAGGAAATGTCTTAGAACACATAGTATTTCATAGCGACGCAATTTCCATGTGAATTCGTCAATGAGTGGGAGTGAGGGATGCAGTAAAGAAGGATTAGTGGATCGGAAATGAGATTGTCGTATCATAAAGGAAAATCCTGTCGTTTCCATAGAAACGTTACTCGATTTAAAAGGAGAAGTCATAGAACCCATAGTATTTCATTGCGACGCAATTTCCGTGTGAATTCGTCAATGTGTGGGAGTGAGGGATGCAGTAAAGAAATTGTAGTGGTTCGGAAATGAGATTGTCGTATCCCAAAAGAAAGTCCTGTCGTTTCCATAGAAACGTTACTCGATTTAGAAGTAAAATGTCTTGGAACACATGGTATTTCATAGCTGCGCAATTTCCGTGTTAGTTCGTTAATGTGAGGGAGCTAGGGATGCAATAAAGAAGGAATAGTGCATCGAGAAGGAGATACTCGTATCGCAAAAGAAAAGCCAGTCGCTTCCATAGAAACGATACTCGATTTAGAAGGAGTTGTCATAGAACCCATAGTATTTCATTGCGACGCAATTTCTGTGTTAATTCGTCAATGTGAAGGAGCTAGGGATGCAATAATGAGGGAATAGTGCATCGCGAAGGAGATACTCGTATCGCAAAAGAAAATCCTGTCGTTTCCATAGAAACGTTACTCGATTTAGAAGGAAATGTCTTAGAACACATAGTATTTCATAGCGACGCAATTTCCGTGTGAATTCATCAGTGTGTGGGAGTGAGGGATGCAGAAAAGAAGGATTAGTGGATCGGAAATGTGATTGTCGTATCCCAAAAGAAAATCCTGTACTTTCCATAGAAACGTTTCTCGATTTAGAAGGAAATGTCTTAGAACACATAGTATTTCATAGCGACGCAATTTCCGTGTGAATTCGTCAATGTGTATGAGTGAGGGATGCAGTAAAGAAGGATTAGTGGATCGAAAATGTGATTGTCGTATCCCAAAAGAAAATAGTGTCGTTTCCATAGAAACGTTACTCGATTTAGAAGGAGAAGCCTTAGAACACATAGTATTTCATTGCGACGCAATTTCCGTGTGAATTCGTCAATGAGTGGCAGTGAGGGATGCAGTTAAGATGGATTAGTGGATCGGAAATGAGATTGTCGTATCCCAAAAGAAAATCCTGTCGTTTCCATAGAAACGTTACTCGATTTAGAAGGAGAAGTCTTAGAACACATAGTATTTCATAGCGACGCAATATCTGTGTTAATTCGTCAATGTGAGGGAGGAAGGGATGCAGTAAAGACGGAATAGTGCATCGAGAAGGAGATTATCGTATCGCAAAAGAAAATCCTGTTGTTTCCATAGAAACGTTACTCGATTTAAAAGGAGAAGTCATAGAACCCATAGTATTTCCTCGCGACACAATTGCTGTGTTAATTCATCAATGTGTGGGAGTGATGGATGCAGTAAAGAAGGATTAGTGGATCGGAAATGTGATTGTCGTATCCCAAAAGTAAATTCTGTCGGTCCATAGAAACGTTACTCGATTTAGAAGGAAATGTCTTAGAACACATAGTATTTCGTAGCGACGCAATTTCCGTGTGAATTCGTCATTGAGTGGGGTGAGGGATGCAGTAAAGAAGGATTAGTGGATCGGATGTAAGATTGTCGTATCCCCAAAAGAAAATCATGTCGTTTCCATAGAAACGTAACTCGATTTAGAAGGAGAAGTCATAGAACCCATAGTATTTCATAGCGACGCAATTTCTGTGTTAATTCGTCAATGTGAGGGAGCTAGGGATGCAATAATGAAGGAATAGTTCATCGCGAAGGAGATACACGTATCGCAAAAGAAAATCCTGTCGTTTCCATAGAAACGTTACTCGATTTAGAAGGAAATGTCTTAGAACACATAGTATTTCATAGCGACGCAATTTCCGTGTGAATTCATCAATGTGTGGGAGTGAGGGATGCAGTAAAGAAGGATTAGTGGATCGGAAATGTGATTGTCGTATCCCAAAAGAAAATCCTGTCCTTTCAATCGAAACGTTACTCGATTTAGAAGGAAATGTCTTAGAACACATAGTATTTCATAGCGACACAATTTCCGTGTGAATTCGTCAATGTGTATGAGTGAGGGATGCAGTAAAGAAGGATTAGTGGATCGAAAATGTGATTGTCGTATCCCAAAAGAAAATAGTGTCGTTTCCTTAGAAACGTTACTCGATTTAGAAGGAGAAGCCTTAGAACACATAGTATTTCATAGCGACGCAATTTCCGTGTGAATTCGTCAATGAATGGGAGTGAGGGATACAGTGAAGATGGATTAGTGGATCGGAAATGAGATTGTTGTATCGCAAAAGAAAATCCTGTCGTTGCACATAGAAACGTTACTCGATTTAGAAGGAGAAGTCATAGAACCCATAGTATTTCATAGCGACCCAATTTCCGTGTGAATTCATCAATGTGTGGGAGTGAGGGATGCAGTAAAGAAGGCTTAGTGGATCGGAAATGTGATTGTCGTATCCCAAAAGAAAATCCTGTCGTTTCCATAGATACGTTACTCGAGTTAGAAGGAAATATCTTAGAACACATAGTATTTCATAGCGACGCAATTTCCGAATGAATTCGTCAATGTGTGGGAGTGAGGGATGCAGTAAAGAAGGATTAGTGGATCGGAAATGTGATTGTCGTATCCCAAAAGAAAATCCTGTCGTTTCCATAGAAACGTTAGTCGATTTAGAAGGAGAAGTCTTAGAATACATAGTATTTCATAGCGACGCAATTTCCGTGTGATTTCGTCAATGAGTGGGTGTGAGGGATGCAGTAAAGAGGGATTAGTGGATCGGAAATGAGATAGTCGTATCCCAAAAGAAAATCCTGTCGTTTCCATAGAAACGTTACTCGATTTAGAAGGAGAAGTCATAGAACCCATAGTATTTCATAGCGACGCAATTTCCGTGTAAATTCATCATTGTGTGGGAGTGAGGGATGCAGTAAAGAAGGATTAGTGGATCGGAAATGTGATAGTCGTATCCCAAAAGAAAATCCTGTCGTTTCCATAGATACGTTACTCGAGTTAGAAGGAAATGTCTTAGAACACATAGTATTTCATAACGACGCAATATCCGTATGAATTCGTCAATGTGTGGGAGTGAGGGATGCAGTAAGGAAGGATTAGTGGATCGGAAATGTGATTGACGTATCCCAAAAGAGAATCCTGTCGTTTCCATAGAAACGTTACTCGATTTAGAATTAGAAGTCTTAGAATACATAGTATTTCATAGAGACGCAATTTCCGTGTGAATTCGACAATGAGTGGGAGTGAGGGATGCAGTAAAGAGGGATTAGTGGATCGGAAATGAGATAGTCGTATCCCAAAAGAAAATCCTGTCGTTTCCATAGAAACGTTACTCGATTTAGACGGAGAAGTCATAGAACCCATAGTATTTCATAGCGACGCAATTTCCGTGTGAATTCGTCAATGAGTGGGAGTGAGGGATGCAGTAAAGGAGGATTAGTGGATCGCAAATGTGATTGTCGTATCCCAAAAGAAAATCCTGTCGTTTCCATAGAAACGTTACTCGATTTAGAAAGAAATGTCTTAGAACACATAGTATTTCATAGCGACGCAATTTCCGTATGAATTCGTTAATGTGTGGGAGTGAGGGATGCAGTAAAGAAGGATTAGTGGATCGGAAATGAGATTGTCGTATCCCAAAAGAAAATCCTATCGTTTCCATAGAAACGTTACTCGATTTAGAAGGCAATGTCTTAGAACACATAGTATTTCATAGCGACGCAATTTCCGTGTGAATTCGTCAATGAGTGGGAGTGAGGGATGCAGTGAAGAAGGATTAGTGGATCGGAAATGAGATTGTCGTATCCCAAAGGAAAATCCTGTCGTTTCCATAGAAACGTTACTCGATTTAGAAGGAGAAGTCTTAGAACACTTAGTATTTCATAGCGACGCAATATCTGTGTTAATTCGTCAATGTGAGGGAGCTAGGGATGCAATAATGACGGAATAGTGCATCGAGAACGAGATACTCGTATCGCAAAAGAAAATCCTGTCGTTTCCATAGAAACGTTACTCGATTTAGAAGGAGAAGTGATAGAACCCATAGTATTTCCTTGCGACGCAATTGTTGTGTTAATTCATCATTGTGTGGGAGTGATGGATGCAGTAAAAAAGGATTAGTGTATCGGAAATGTGATTGTCGTATCCCAAAAGAAAATCCTGTCGGTTCCATAGAAACGTTACTCGATTTAGAAGGAAATGTCTTAGAACACATAGTAATTCATAGCGACGCAATTTCCGTGTGAATTCGTCGCTGAGTGCTGAGTGGGGAGTGAGGGATGCAGTAAAGAAGGATTAGTTTATCGGAAATGAGATTGTCGTATCCCAAAAGAAAATCCTGTCGTTTCCCATAGAAACGTTACGCGATTTAGAAGGAGAAGTCATAGAACCCATAGTATTTCATAGCGACGCAATTTCTGTGTTAATTCGTCAATGTGAGGGAGCTAGGGATGCAATAATGAAGGAATAGTGCATCGAGAAGGAGATACTCGTATCGCAAGAGAAAATCCTGTCGTTTCCATAGAAACGTTACTCGATTTAGAAGGAAATGTCTTAGAACACATAGTATTTCATAGCGACGTAATTTCCGTGAGAATTCATCAATGTGTGGGAGTGAGGGATGCAGTAAAGAAGGATTAGTGGATCGGAAATGTGATTGTCGTATCCGAAAAGAAAATCCAGTAGTTTCCATAGAAACGTTACTAGATTTAGAAGGAAATGTCTTAGAACACATAGTATTTCATTGCGACGCAATATCCGTGTGAATTCGTCAATGTGTGGGAGTGAGGGATGCAGTAAAGAAGGATTAGTGGATCGGAAATGTGATTGTCGTATCCCAAAAGAAAATCCTGTCGTTTCCATAGAAACGTTACTCGATTTAGAAGGAGAAGACTTAGAACACATAGTATTTCATAGCGACGCCAATTTCCGTGTGAATTCGTCAATGAGTGGGAGTGAGGGATGCAGTAAAGATGGATTAGTGGATCGGAATGAGATTGTCGTATCCCAAAAGAAAATCCTGTCGTTTCCATAGAAACGTTACTCGATTTAGAAGGAGAAGTCATAGAACCCATAGTATTTCATAGCGACGCATTTTCCGTGTGAATTCGTCAATGAGTGGGAGTGAGGGATGCAGTAAAGAAGGATTAGTGGAACGGAAATGAGATAGTCGTATCCCAAAAGAATATCCTGACGTTTCCATAGAAACGTTACTCGATTTAGAAGGAAATGTCTTAGAACACATAGTATTTCATAGCGACGCAATTTCGTGTGAATTCATCAATGAGTGGGAGTGAGGGATGCAGTAAAGAAGGATTAGTGGATCGGAAATGAGATTGTCGTACCCCAAAAGAAAATCCTGTCGTTTCCATAGAAACGTTACTCGATTTAGAAGGAGAAGTCATAGAACACATAGTATTTCATAGCGACTCTATTTCCGTGTGAATTCGTCAATGAGAGGGAGTGAGGGATGCAGTAAAGAAGGATTAGTGGATCGGAAATGAGATTGTCGTATCCCAAAAGAATATCCTGTCGTTTCCATAGAAACGTTACTCGATTTAGAAGGAAATGTCTTAGAACACATAGTATTCATAGCGACGCAATTTCCGTGTGAATTCGTCAATGAGTGGGAGTGAGGGATGCAGTAAAGAAGGATTAGTGGATCGGAAATGAGAATGTCGTACCCCAAAAGAAAATCCTGTCGTTTTTTATAGAAACGTAACTCGATTTAGAAGGAGAAGTCATACAACACATAGTATTCATAGCGACTCAATTTCCGTGTGAATTCATCAATGAGTAGGAGTGAGAGATGCAGTAAAGAAGGATTAGTGGACCGGAAATGTGATTGTCGTATCCCAAAAGAAAATTCTGTCGTTTCCATAGAAACGTTACTTGATTTAGAAGGAAATGTCTTAGAACACATAGTATTTCATAGCGACGCAATTTCCGTGTGAATTCGTCAATGTGTGGGAGTGAGGGATGCAGTAAAGAAGGACTAGTGGATCGGAAATGAGATTGTCGTATCACAAAACAAAATCCTGTCGTTTCCATAGAATCATTACTCGATTTAGAAGGAGAAGTCATAGAAACCCATAGTATTTCATAGCGACGCAATATCCGTGTGAATTCGTCAATGTGTGGTAGTGAGGGATGCAGTAAAGATGGATTAGTGGATCGGAAATGTGATTGTCGTATCCCAAAAGAAATTCTGTCGTTTCCATAGAAACGTTACTCGATTTAGAAGGATATGTCTTAGAACACATAGTATTTCATAGCGACGCAATTTCCGTGTGAAGTCGTCAATGTGTGGGAGTGAGGGATGCAGTAAAGAAGGATTAGTGGATCGGAAATGAGATTGTCGTATCCCAAAAGAAAATCCTGTCGTTTCCATAGAAACATTACTCGATTTAGAAGGAGAAGTCATAGAAACCCATAGTATTTCATAGCGACGCAATTTCCGTGTGAATTCGTCAATGTGTGGGAATGAGGGATGCAGTAAAGAAGGTGTAGTTGATCGGAAATGAGATTGTCATATCCCAAAAGAAAATCCAGTCGTTTCCATAGAGACGTTACTCGATTTAGAAGGAAATGTCTTGGAACACATAGTATTTCATTGCTACGCAATTTCAGTGTTAATTCGTTTAATGTGAGGGAGCTAGGGATGCAATAAAGCAGGAATAGTGCATCGAGAAGGAGATACTCGTATCGCAAAAGAAAAGCCAGTCGTTTCCATAGAAACGATACTCGATTTAGAACGAGAAGTCATAGAACCCATAGTATTTCATTGCGACGCAATTTCTGTGTTAATTCGTCAATGTGTGGGGAGTGAGGGATGCAGTAAAGAAGGATTAGTGGATCGGAAATGTGATTGTCGTATCCCAAAAGAAAATCCTATCGTTTCCATAGAAACGTTACTCGATTTAGAAGGAAATGTCTTAGAACACATAGTATTTCATAGCGACGCAATTTCCGTGTGAATTCGTCAATGAGTGGGAGTGAGGGATGCAGTAAAAAAGGATTAGTGGATCGGAAATGAGATTGTCGTATCCCAAAGAAAATCTGTCGTTTCCATAGAAACGTTACTCGATTTAGAAGGAGAAGTCTTAGAACACATAGTATTTCATAGCCAACGCAATATCTGTGTTAATTCGTCAATGTGAGGGAGCTAGGGATGCAATAAAGACGGAATAGTGCATCGAGAAGGAGATACTCGTATCGCAAAAGAAAATCCTGTCGTTTCCATAGAAACGTTACTCGATTTAGAAGGAGAAGTCATAGAACCCATAGTATTTCCTTGCGACGCAATTGTTGTGTTAATTCATCAATGTGTGGGAGTGATGGATGCAGTAAAGAAGGATTAGTGGATCGGAAATGAGATTGTCGTATCCCAAAAGATAATCCTGTCGTTTCCCATAGAAACGTTACTCGATTTAGAAGGAGCAGTCATAGAACCCATAGTATTTCATAGCGACGCAATTTCTGTGTTAATTCGTCAATGTGAGGGAGCTAGGGATGCAATAATGAAGGAATAGTGCATCGGGAATGAGATACTCGTATCGCAAGAGAAAATCCTGTCGTTCCATAGAAACGTTACTCGATTTAGAAGGAAATGTCTTAGAACACATATTATTTCATAGCGACGCAATTTCCGTGTGAATTCATCAATGTGCAGGAGTGAGGGATGCAGTAAAGAAGGATTAGTGGATCGGAAATGTGATTGTCGTATCCCAAAAGAAAAATCCTGTAGTTTCCATAGAAACGTACTCGATTTAGAAGGAAATGTCTTAGAACACATAGTATTTCATAGCGATGCAATTTCCGTGTGAATTCGTCAATGTGTGGGAGTGAGGGATGCAGTAAAGAAGGATTAGTGGATCGGAAATGTGATTGTCGTATCCAAAAGAAAATCCTGTCGTTTCCATACAAACGTTACTCGATCTAGAAGGAGAAGTCATAGAACCCATAGTAATTCATAGCGACGCAATTTCCGTGTGAATTCGTCAATGAGTGGGAGTGAGGGATGCAGTAAAGAAGGATTAGTGGATCGAAAATGAGATTGTCGTATCCCAAAAGAATATCCTGTCGTTTCCATAGAAACGTTACTCGATTTAGAAGGAAATGACTTAGAACACATAGTATTTCATAGCGACGCAATTTCGGTGTGAATTCGTCAATGAGTGGGAGTGAGGGATGCAGTAAAGAAGGATTAGTGGATCGGAAATGAGATTGTCGTACCCCAAAAGAAAATCCTGTCGTTTCCATAGAAACGTTACTCGATTTAGAAGGAGAAGTCATAGAACACATAGTATTTCATAGCGACTCTATTTCCATGTCAATTCGTCAATGAGTGGGAGTGAGGGATGCAGTAATGAAGGATTAGTGATCGGAAATGAGATTGTCGTATCCAAAAGAATATCCTGTCGTTTCCATAGAAACGTTACTCGATTTAGAAGGAAATCTCTTAGAACACATAGTATTTCATAGCGACGCAATTTCGTGTGAATTCGTCAATGAGTGGGAGTGAGGGATGCAGTAATGAAGGATTAGTGGATCGGAAATGAGATTGTCGTACCCCAAAAGAAAATCCTGTCGTTTCCATAGAAACGTTACTCGATTTAGAAGGAGAAGTCATAGAACACATAGTATTTCATAGCGACTCAATTTCCGTGTGAATTCATCAATGAGTAGGAGTGAGGGATGCAGTAAAGAAGGATTAGTGGACCGGAAATGTGATTGTCGTATCCCAAAAGAAAATTCTGTCGTTTCCATAGAAACGTTACTTGATTTAGAAGGAAATGTCTTAGAACACATAGTATTTCATAGCGACGCAATTTCCGTGTGAATTCGTCAATGTGTGGGAGTGAGGGATGCTGTAAAGAAGGACTAGTGGATCGGAAATGAGATTGTCGTATCACAAAAGAAAATCCTGTCGTTTCCATAGAAACATTACTCGATTTAGAAGGAGAAGTCATAGAACCCATAGTATTTCATAGCGACGCCATTTCCGTGTGAATTCGTCAATGTGTGGTAGTGAGGGATGCAGTAAAGATGGATTAGTGGATCGGAAATGTGATTGTCGTATCCCATAAGAAAATTCTGTCGTTTCCATAGAAACGTTACTCGATTTAGAAGGATATGTCTTAGAACTCATAGTATTTCATAGCGACGCAATTTCCCTGTGAAGTCGTCAATGTGTGGGAGTGAGGGATGCAGTAAAGAAGGATTAGTGGATCGGAAATGAGATTGTCGTATCCCAAAAGAAAATCCTGTCGTTTCCATAGAAACATTACTCGATTTAGCAGGAGAAGTCATAGAACCCATAGTATTTCATAGCGACGCAATTTCCGTGTGAATTCGTCAATGTGTGGGAATGAGGGATGCAGTAAAGAAGGTGTAGTGGATCGGAAATGAGATTGTCATATCCCAAAAGAAAATCCAGTCGTTTCCATAGAGACGTTACTCGATTTAGAAGGAAATGTCTTGGAACACATAGTATTTCATAGCTACGCAATTTCAGTGTTAATTCGTTAATGTGAGGGAGCTCGGGATGGAATAAAGCAGGAATAGTGCATCGAGAAGGAGATACTCGTATCGCAAAAGAAAAGCCAGTCGTTTCCATAGAAACGATACTCGATTTAGAACGAGAAGTCATAGAACACATAGTATTTCATTGCGACGCAATTTCTGTGTGAATTCGTCAATGAGTGGGAGTGAGGGATGCAGTAAAGAAGGATTAGTGGATCGGAAATGAGATTGTCGTATCCCAAAAGAAAATCCTGTCGTTTCCATAGAAACGTTACTCGATTTAGAAGGAGAAGTCTTAGAACACATAGTATTTCATAGCCGACGCAATATCGGTGTTAATTCGTCAATGTGAGGGAGCTAGGGATGCAATAAAGACGGAATAGTGCATCGAAAGGAGATACTCGTATCGCAAAAGAAAATCCTGTCGTTTCCATAGAAACGTTACTCGATTTAGAAGGAGAAGTCATAGAACCCATAGTATTTCCTTGCGACGCAATTGTTGTGTTAATTCATCAATGTGTGGGAGTGATGGATGCAGTAAAGAAGGATTAGTGGATCGGAAATGAGATTGTCGCATCCCAAAAGAAAATCCTGTCGGTTCCATAGAAACGTTACTCGATTTAGAAGGAAATGTCTTAGAACACATAGTATTTCATAGCGACGCATTTCCGTGTGAATTCGTCACTGAGTGGGAGTGAGGGATGCAGTAAAGAAGGATTAGTGGATCGGAAATTAGATTGTCGTATCCCAAAAGATAATCCTGTCGTTTCCATAGAAACGTTACTCGATTTAGAAGGAGCAGTCATAGAACCCATAGTATTTCATGGCGACGCAATTTCTGTGTTAATTCGTCAATGTGAGGGAGCTAGGGATGCAATAATGAAGGAATAGTGCATCGAGAAGGAGATACTCGTATCGCAAGAGAAAATCCTGTCGTTCCATAGAAACGTTACTCGATTTAGAAGGAAATGTCTTAGAACACATAGTATTTCATAGCGACGCAATTTCCGTGTGAATTCATCAATGTGCGGGAGTGAGGGATGCAGTAATGAAGGATTAGTGGATCGGAAATGTGATTGTCGTATCCCAAAAGAAAATCCTGTAGTTTCCATAGAATCGTTACTCGATTTAGAAGGAAATGTCTTATAACACATAGTATTTCATAGCGACGCAATTTCCGTGTGAATTCGTCAATGTGTGGGAGTGAGGGATGCAGTAAAGAAGGATTAGTGGATCGGAAATGTGATTGTCGTATCCCAAAAGAAAATCCTGTACTTTCCATAGAAACGTTTCTCGATTTAGAAGGAAATGTCTTAGAACACATAGTATTTCATAGCGACGCAATTTCCGTGTGAATTCGTCAATGTGTATGAGTGAGGGATGCAGTAAAGAAGGATTAGTGGATCGAAAATGTGATTGTCGTATCCCAAAAGAAAATAGTGTCGTTTCCATAGAAACGTTACTCGATTTAGAAGGAGAAGCCTTAGAACACATAGTATTTCATTGCGACGCAATTTCCGTGTGAATTCGTCAATGAGTGGCAGTGAGGGATGCAGTTAAGATGGATTAGTGGATCGGAAATGTGATTGTCGTATCCCAAAAGAAAATCCTATCGTTTCCATAGAAACGTTACTCGATTTAGAGGGAGAAGTCATAGAACCCATAGTATTTCATAGCGACGCAATTTCTGTGTTAATTCGTCAATGTGAGGGAGTGAGGGATGCAGTAAAGAAGGATTAGTGGATCGTAAATGAGATTGTCGTATCCCAAAAGAAAAGCCAGTCGTTTCCATAGAAACGATACTCGATTTAGAAGGAGAAGTCATAGAACCCATAGTATTTCATTGCGACGCAATTTCTGTGTTAATTCGTCAATGTGTGGGAGTGAGGGATGCAGTAAAGAAGGATTAGTGGATCGGAAATGTGATTGTCGTATCCCAAAAGAAAATCCTATCGTTTCCATAGAAACGTTACTCCATTTAGAAGGAAATGTCTTAGAACACATAGTATTTCATAGCGACGCAATTTCCGTGTGAATTCGTCAATGAGTGGGAGTGAGGGATGCAGTAAAGAAGGATTAGTGGATCGGAAATGAGATTGTCGTATCCCAAAAGAAAATCCTGTCGTTTCCATAGAAACGTTACTCGATTTAGAAGGAGAAGTCTTAGAACACATAGTATTTCATAGCGACGCAATATCTGTGTTAATTCGTTAATGTGAGGGAGCTAGGGATGCAATAAAGACGGAATAGTGCATCGAGAAGGAGATACTCGTATCGCAAAAGAAAATCCTGTCGTTTCCATAGAAACGTTACTCGATTTAGAAGGAGAAGTCATAGAACCCATAGTATTTCCTTGCGACGCAATTGTTGTGTTAATTCATCAATGTGTGGGAGTGATGGATGCAGTAAAGAAGGATTAGTGGATCGGAAATGAGATTGTCGTATCCCAAAAGAAAATCCTGTCGGTTCCATAGAAACGTTACTCGATTTAGAAGGAAATGTCTTAGAACACATAGTATTTCATAGCGACGCATTTCCATGTGAATTCGTCACTGAGTGGGAGTGAGGGATGCAGTAAAGAAGGATTAGTGGATCGGAAATGAGATTGTCGTATCCCAAAAGATAATCCTGTCGTTTCCATAGAAACGTTACTCGATTTAGAAGGAGCAGTCATAGAACCCATAGTATTTCATAGCGACGCAATTTCTGTGTTAATTCGTCAATGTGAGGGAGTGAGGGATGCAGTAAAGAAGGATTAGTGGATCGTAAATGAGATTGTCGTATCCCAAAAGAAAATCCTGTCGTTTCCATAGAAACGTTACTCGATTTAGAGGGAGAAGTCATAGAACCCATAGTATTTCATAGCGACGCAATTTCCGTGTGAATTCGTCAATGTGTGGGAGTGAGGGATGCAGTAAAGAAGGATTAGTGGATCGGAAATGTGATTGTAGTATCCCAAAAGAAAATCCTGTCGTTTCCATAGAAACGTTACTCAATTTAGAAGGAAATGTCTTAGAACACATAGTATTTCATAGCGACGCAATTTCCATGTGAATTCGTCAATGAGTGGGAGTGAGGGATGCAGTAAAGAAGGATTAGTGGATCGGAAATGAGATTGTCGTATCATAAAGGAAAATCCTGTCGTTTCCATAGAAACGTTACTCGATTTAAAAGGAGAAGTCATAGAACCCATAGTATTTCATTGCGACGCAATTTCCGTGTGAATTCGTCAATGTGTGGAGTGAGGGATGCAGTAAAGAAATTGTAGTGGTTCGGAAATGAGATTGTCGTATCCCAAAAGAAAATCCTGTCGTTTCCATAGAAACGTTACTCGATTTAGAAGTAAAATGTCTTGGAACACATAGTATTTCATAGCTGCGCAATTTCCGTGTTAGTTCGTTAATGTGAGGGAGCTAGGGATGCAATAAAGAAGGAATAGTGCATCGAGAAGGAGATACTCGTATCGCAAAAGAAAAGCCAGTCGCTTCCATAGAAACGATACTCGATTTAGAAGGAGTTGTCATAGAACCCATAGTATTTCATTGCGACGCAATTTCTGTGTTAATTCGTCAATGTGAAGGAGCTAGGGATGCAATAATGAAGGAATAGTGCATCGCGAAGGAGATACTCGTATCGCAAAAGAAAATCCTGTCGTTTCCATAGAAACGTTACTCGATTTAGAAGGAAATGTCTTAGAACACATAGTATTTCATAGCGACGCAATTTCCGTGTGAATTCATCAGTGTGTGGGAGTGAGGGATGCAGAAAAGAAGGATTAGTGGATCGGAAATGTGATTGTCGTATCCCAAAAGAAAATCCTGTACTTTCCATAGAAACGTTTCTCGATTTAGAAGGAAATGTCTTAGAACACATAGTATTTCATAGCGACGCAATTTCCGTGTGAATTCGTCAATGTGTATGAGTGAGGGATGCAGTAAAGAAGGATTAGTGGATCGAAAATGTGATTGTCGTATCCCAAAAGAAAATAGTGTCGTTTCCATAGAAACGTTACTCGATTTAGAAGGCAATGTCTTAGAACACATAGTATTTCATTGCGACGCAATTTCCGTGTGAATTCGTCAATGAGTGGCAGTGAGGGATGCAGTTAAGATGGATTAGTGGATCGGAAATGAGATTGTCGTATCCCAAAAGAAAATCCTGTCGTTTCCATAGAAACGTTACTCGATTTAGAAGGAGAAGTCTTAGAACACATAGTACTTCATAGCGACGCAATATCTGTGTTAATTCGTCAATGTGAGGGAGGAAGGGATGCAGTAAAGACGGAATAGTGCATCGAGAAGGAGATTATCGTATCGCAAAAGAAAATCCTGTTGTTTCCATAGAAACGTTACTCGATTTAAAAGGAGAAGTCATAGAACCCATAGTATTTCCTCGCGACACAATTGCTGTGTTAATTCATCAATGTGTGGGAGTGATGGATGCAGTAAAGAAGGATTAGTGGATCGGAAATGTGATTGTCGTATCCCAAAAGTAAATCCTGTCGGTCCATAGAAACGTTACTCGATTTAGAAGGAAATGTCTTAGAACACATAGTATTTCATAGCGACGCAATTTCCGTGTGAATTCGTCACTGAGTGGGGTGAGGGATGCAGTAAAGAAGGATTAGTGGATCGGATGTAAGATTGTCGTATCCCCAAAAGAAAATCATGTCGTTTCCATAGAAACGTAACTCGATTTAGAAGGAGAAGTCATAGAACCCATAGTATTTCATAGCGACGCAATTTCTGTGTTAATTCGTCAATGTGAGGGAGCTAGGGATGCAATAATGAAGGAATAGTTCATCGCGAAGGAGATACACGTATCGCAAAAGAAAATCCTGTCGTTTCCATAGAAACGTTACTCGATTTAGAAGGAAATGTCTTAGAACACATAGTATTTCATAGCGACGCAATTTCCGTGTGAATTCATCAATGTGTGGGAGTGAGGGATGCAGTAAAGAAGGATTAGTGGATCGGAAATGTGATTGTCGTATCCCAAAAGAAAATCCTGTCCTTTCAATCGAAACGTTACTCGATTTAGAAGGAAATGTCTTAGAACACATAGTATTTCATAGCGACACAATTTCCGTGTGAATTCGTCAATGTGTAATAGTGAGGGATGCAGTAAAGAAGGATTAGTGGATCGAAAATGTGATTGTCGTATCCCAAAAGAAAATAGTGTCGTTTCCTTAGAAACGTTACTCGATTTAGAAGGAGAAGCCTTAGAACACATAGTATTTCATAGCGACGCAATTTCCGTGTGAATTCGTCAATGAATGGGAGTGAGGGATACAGTAAAGATGGATTAGTGGATCGGAAATGAGATTGTTGTATCGCAAAAGAAAATCCTGTCGTTGCACATAGAAACGTTACTCGATTTAGAAGGAGAAGTCATAGAACCCATAGTATTTCATAGCGACCCAATTTCCGTGTGAATTCATCAATGTGTGGGAGTGAGGGATGCAGTAAAGAAGGCTTAGTGGATCGGAAATGTGATTGTCGTATCCCAAAAGAAAATCCTGTCGTTTCCATAGATACGTTACTCGAGTTAGAAGGAAATATCTTAGAACACATAGTATTTCATAGCGACGCAATTTCCGAATGAATTCGTCAATGTGTGGGAGTGAGGGATGCAGTAAAGAAGGATTAGTGGATCGGAAATGTGATTGTCGTATCCCAAAAGAAAATCCTGTCGTTTCCATAGAAACGTTACTCGATTTAGAAGGAGAAGTCTTAGAATACATAGTATTTCATAGCGACGCAATTTCCGTGTGAATTCGTCAATGAGTGGGTGTGAGGGATGCAGTAAAGAGGGATTAGTGGATCGGAAATGAGATAGTCGTATCCCAAAAGAAAATCCTGTCGTTTCCATAGAAACGTTACTCGATTTAGAAGGAGAAGTCATAGAACCCATAGTATTTCATAGCGACGCAATTTCCGTGTAAATTCATCATTTTGTGGGAGTGAGGGATGCAGTAAAGAAGGATTAGTGGATCGGAAATGTGATAGTCGTATCCCAAAAGAAAATCCTGTCGTTTCCATAGATACGTTACTCGAGTTAGAAGGAAATGTCTTAGAACACATAGTATTTCATAACGACGCAATTTCCGTATGAATTCGTCAATGTGTGGGAGTGAGGGATGCAGTAAGGAAGGATTAGTGGATCGGAAATGTGATTGACGTATCCCAAAAGAAAATCCTGTCGTTTCCATAGAAACGTTACTCGATTTAGAATTAGAAGTCTTAGAATACATAGTATTTCATAGAGACGCAATTTCCGTGTGAATTCGACAATGAGTGGGAGTGAGGGATGCAGTAAAGAGGGATTAGTGGATCGGAAATGAGATAGTCGTATCCCAAAAGAAAATCCTGTCGTTTCCATAGAAACGTTACTCGATTTAGATGGAGAAGTCATAGAACCCATAGTATTTCATAGCGACGCAATTTCCGTGTGAATTCGTCAATGAGTGGGAGTGAGGGATGCAGTAAAGGAGGATTAGTGGATCGGAAATGTGATTGTCGTATCCCAAAAGAAAATCCTGTCGTTTCCATAGAAACGTTACTCGATTTAGAAGGAAATGTATTAGAACACATAGTATTTCATAGCGACGCAATTTCCGTATGAATTCGTAAATGTGTGGGAGTGAGGGATGCAGTAAAGAAGGATTAGTGGATCGGAAATGAGATTGTCGTATCCCAAAAGAAAATCCTATCGTTTCCATAGAAACGTTACTCGATTTAGAAGGCAATGTCTTAGAACACATAGTATTTCATAGCGACGCAATTTCCGTGTGAATTCGTCAATGAGTGGGAGTGAGGGATGCAGTGAAGAAGGATTAGTGGATCGGAAATGAGATTGTCGTATCCCAAAGGAAAATCCTGTCGTTTCCATAGAAACGTTACTCGATTTAGAAGGAGAAGTCTTAGAACACTTAGTATTTCATAGCGACGCAATATCTGTGTTAATTCGTCAATGTGAGGGAGCTAGGGATGCAATAATGACGGAATAGTGCATCGAGAACGAGATACTCGTATCGCAAAAGAAAATCCTGTCGTTTCCATAGAAACGTTACTCGATTTAGAAGGAGAAGTGATAGAACCCATAGTATTTCCTTGCGACGCAATTGTTGTGTTAATTCATCATTGTGTGGGAGTGATGGATGCAGTAAAAAAGGATTAGTGTATCGGAAATGTGATTGTCGTATCCCAAAAGAAAATCCTGTCCGTTCCATAGAAACGTTACTCGATTTAGAAGGAAATGTCTTAGAACACATAGTAATTCATAGCGACGCAATTTCCGTGTGAATTCGTCACTGAGTGGGAGTGAGGGATGCAGTGAAGAAGGATTAGTTTATCGGAAATGGGATTGTCGTATCCCAAAAGAAAATCCTGTCGTTTCCATAGAAACGTTACGCGATTTAGAAGGAGAAGTCATAGAACCCATAGTATTTCATAGCGACGCAATTTCTGTGTTAATTCGTCAATGTGAGGGAGCTAGGGATGCAATAATGAAGGAATAGTGCATCGAGAAGGAGATACTCGTATCGCAAGAGAAAATCCTGTCGTTTCCATAGAAACGTTACTCGATTTAGAAGGAAATGTCTTAGAACACATAGTATTTCATAGCGACGTAATTTCCGTGAGAATTCATCAATGTGTGGGAGTGAGGGATGCAGTAAAGAAGGATTAGTGGATCGGAAATGTGATTGTCGTATCCGAAAAGAAAATCCAGTAGTTTCCATAGAAACGTTACTAGATTTAGAAGGAAATGTCTTAGAACACATAGTATTTCATTGCGACGCAATATCCGTGTGAATTCGTCAATGTGTGGGAGTGAGGGATGCAGTAAAGAAGGATTAGTGGATCGGAAATGTGATTGTCGTATCCCAAAAGAAAATCCTGTCGTTTCCATAGATACGTTACTCGATTTAGAAGGAGAAGACTTAGAACACATAGTATTTCATAGCGACGCAATTTCCGTGTGAATTCGTCAATGAGTGGGAGTGAGGGATGCAGTAAAGATGGATTAGTGGATCGGAAATGAGATTGTCGTATCCCAAAAGAAAATCCTGTCGTTTCCATAGAAACGTTACTCGATTTAGAAGGAGAAGTCATAGAACCCATAGTATTTCATAGCGACGCATTTTCCGTGTGAATTCGTCAATGAGTGGGAGTGAGGGATGCAGTAAAGAAGGATTAGTGGTACGGAAATGAGATAGTCGTATCCCAAAAGAATATCCTGACGTTTCCATAGAAACGTTACTCGATTTAGAAGGAAATGTCTTAGAACACATAGTATTTC
The DNA here is from genome assembly GCF_021461385.2 of Schistocerca piceifrons. Classification (NCBI taxonomy): domain Eukaryota; kingdom Metazoa; phylum Arthropoda; class Insecta; order Orthoptera; family Acrididae; genus Schistocerca; species Schistocerca piceifrons. Next base: position 169,545 of record NW_025728282.1, read on the forward strand.
ATAGCGACGCAATTTCCGTGTGAATTCATCAATGAGTGGGAGTGAGGGATGCAGTAAAGAAGGATTAGTGGATCGGAAATGAGATTGTCGTACCCCAAAAGAAAATCCTGTCGTTTCCATAGAAACGTTACTCGATTTAGAAGGAGAAGTCATAGAACACATAGTATTTCATAGCGACTCTATTTCCGTGTGAATTCGTCAATGAGGGGGAGTGAGGGATGCAGTAAAGAAGGATTAGTGGATCGGAAATGAGATTGTCGTATCCCAAAAGAATATCCGGTCGTTTCCATAGAAACGTTACTCGATTTAGAAGGAAATGTCTTAGAACACATAGTATTTCATAGCGACGCAATTTCCGTGTGAATTCGTCAATGAGTGGGAGTGAGGGATGCAGTAAAGAAGGATTAGTGGATCGGAAATGAGAATTTCGTACCCCAAAAGAAAATCCTGTCGTTTTTATAGAAACGTAACTCGGTTTAGAAGGAGAAGTCATACAACACATAGTATTTCATAGCGACTCAATTTCCGTGTGAATTCATCAATGAGTAGGAGTGAGAGATGCAGTAAAGAAGGATTAGTGGACCGGAAATGTGATTGTCGTATCCCAAAAGAAAATTCTGTCGTTTCCATAGAAACGTTACTTGATTTAGAAGGAAATGTCTTAGAACACATAGTATTTCATAGCGACGCAATTTCCGTGAGAATTCGTCAATGTGTGGGAGTGAGGGATTCAGTAAAGAAGGACTAGTGGATCGGAAATGAGATTGTCGTATCACAAAAGAAAATCCTGTCGTTTCCATAGAATCATTACTCGATTTAGAAGGAGAAGTCATAGAACCCATAGTATTTCATAGCGACGCAATATCCGTGTGAATTCGTCAATGTGTGGTATTGAGGGATGCAGTAAAGATGGATTAGTGGATCGGAAATGTGATTGTCGTATCCCAAAAGAAAATTCTGTCGTTTCCATAGAAACGTTACTCGATTTAGAAGGATATGTCTTAGAACACATAGTATTTCATAGCGACGCAATTTCCGTGTGAAGTCGTCAATGTGTGGGAGTGAGGGATGCAGTAAAGAAGGATTAGTGGATCGGAAATGAGATTGTCGTATCCCAAAAGAAAATCCTGTCGTTTCCATAGAAACATTACTCGATTTAGAAGGAGAAGTCATAGAACCCATAGTATTTCATAGCGACGCAATTTCCGTGTGAATTCGTCAATGTGTGGGAATGAGGGATGCAGTAAAGAAGGTGTAGTTGATCGGAAATGAGATTGTCATATCCCAAAAGAAAATCCAGTCGTTTCCATAGAGACGTTACTCGATTTAGAAGGAAATGTCTTGGAACACATAGTATTTCATAGCGACGCAATTTCCGTGTGAATTCGTCAATGAGTGGGAGTGAGGGAAGCAGTAAAGGAGGATTAGTGGATCGGAAATGAGATTGTCGTATCCCAAAAGAATATCCTGTCGTTTCCATAGAAACGTTACTCGATTTAGAAGGAGAAGTCTTAGAACACATAGTATTTCATAGCCAACGCAATATCTGTGTTAATTCGTCAATGTGAGGGAGCTAGGGACGCAATAAAGACGGAATAGTGCATCGAGAAGGAGATACTCGTATCGCAAAAGAAAATCCTGTCGTTTCCATAGAAACATTACTCGATTTAGAAGGAGAAGTCATAGAACCCATAGTATTTCCTTGCGACGCAATTGTTGTGTTAATTCATCAATGTGTGGGAGTGATGGATGCAGTAAAGAAGGATTAGTGGATCGGAAATGAGATTGTCGTATCCCAAAAGAAAATCCTGTCGGTTCCATAGAAACGTTACTCGATTTAGAAGGAAATGTCTTAGAACACATAGTATTTCATAGCGACGCATTTCCGTGTGAATTCGTCACTGAGTGGGAGTGAGGGATGCAGTAAAGAAGGATTAGTGGATCGGAAATGAGATTGTCGTATCCCAAAAGATAATCCTGTCGTTTCCATAGAAACGTTACTCGATTTAGAAGGAGCAGTCATAGAACATATAGTATTTCATAGCGACGCAATTTCTGTGTTAATTCGTCAATGTGAGGGAGCTAGGGATGCAATAATGAAGGAATAGTGCATCGGGAAGGAGATACTCGTATCGCAAGAGAAAATCCTGTCGTTCCATAGAAACGTTACTCGATTTAGAAGGAAATGTCTTAGAACACATAGTATTTCATAGCGACGCAATTTCCGTGTGAATTCATCAATGTGCGGGAGTGAGGGATGCAGTAAAGAAGGATTAGTGGATCGGAAATGTGATTGTCGTATCCCAAAAGAAAATCCTGTAGTTTCCATAGAAACGTTACTCGATTTAGAAGGAAATGTCTTAGAACACATAGTATTTCATAGCGACGCAATTTCCGTGTGAATTCGTCAATGTGTGGGAGTGAGGGATGCAGTAAAGAAGGATTAGTGGATCGGAAATGTGATTGTCGTATCCCAAAAGAAAATCCTGTCGTTTCCATACAAACGTTACTCGATTTAGAAGGAGAAGTCATAGAACCCATAGTAATTCATAGCGACGCAATTTCCGTGTGAATTCGTCAATGAGTGGGAGTGAGGGATGCAGTAAAGAAGGATTAGTGGATCGAAAATGAGATTGTCGTATCCCAAAAGAATATCCTGTCGTTTCCATAGAAACGTTACTCGATTTAGAAGGAAATGACTTAGAACACATAGTATTTCATAGCGACGCAATTTCGGTGTGAATTCGTCAATGAGTGGGAGTGAGGGATGCAGTAAAGAAGGATTAGTGGATCGGAAATGAGATTGTTGTACCCCAAAAGAAAATCCTGTCGTTTCCATAGAAACGTTACTCGATTTAGAAGGAGAAGTCATAGAACACATAGTATTTCATAGCGACTCTATTTCCGTGTCAATTCGTCAATGAGTGGGAGTGAGGGATGCAGTAATGAAGGATTAGTGATCGGAAATGAGATTGTCGTATCCAAAAGAATATCCTGTCGTTTCCATAGAAACGTTACTCGATTTAGAAGGAAATCTCTTAGAACACATAGTATTTCATAGCGACGCAATTTCCGTGTGAATTCGTCAATGAGTGGGAGCGAGGGATGCAGTAAAGAAGGATTAGTGGATCGGAAATGAGATTGTCGTACCCCAAAAGAAAATCCTGTCGTTTCCATAGAAACGTTACTCGATTTAGAAGGAGAAGTCATAGAACACATAGTATTTCATAGCGACTCAATTTCCGTGTGAATTCATCAATGAGTAGGAGTGAGGTATGCAGTAAAGAAGGATTAGTGGACCGGAAATGTGATTGTCGTATCCCAAAAGAAAATTCTGTCGTTTCCATAGAAACGTTACTTGATTTAGAAGGAAATGTCTTAGAACACATAGTATTTCATAGCGACGCAATTTCCGTGTGAATTCGTCAATGTGTGGGAGTGAGGGATGCTGTAAAGAAGGACTAGTGGATCGGAAATGAGTTTGTCGTATCACAAAAGAAAATCCTGTCGTTTCCATAGAAACATTACTCGATTTAGAAGGAGAAGTCATAGAACCCATAGTATTTCATAGCGACGCCATTTCCGTGTGAATTCGTCAATGTGTGGTAGTGAGGGATGCAGTAAAAATGGATTAGTGGATCGGAAATGTGATTGTCGTATCCCAAAAGAAAATTCTGTCGTTTCCATAGAAACGTTACTCGATTTAGAAGGATATGTCTTAGAACTCATAGTATTTCATAGCGACGCAATTTCCCTGTGAAGTCGTCAATGTGTGGGAGTGAGGGATGCAGTAAAGAAGGATTAGTGGATCGGAAATGAGATTGTCGTATCCCAAAAGAAAATCCTGTCGTTTCCATAGAAACATTACTCGATTTAGCAGGAGAAGTCATAGAACCCATAGTATTTCATAGCGACGCAATTTCCGTGTGAATTCGTCAATGTGTGGGAATGAGGGATGCAGTAAAGAAGGTGTAGTGGATCGGAAATGAGATTGTCATATCCCAAAAGAAAATCCAGTCGTTTCCATAGAGACGTTACTCGATTTAGAAGGAAATGTCTTGGAACACACAGTATTTCATAGCTACGCAATTTCAGTGTTAATTCGTTAATGTGAGGGAGCCAGGGATGGAATAAAGCAGGAATAGTGCATCGAGAAGGAGATACTCGTATCGCAAAAGAAAAGCCAGTCGTTTCCATAGAAACGATACTCGATTTAGAACGAGAAGTCATAGAACCCATAGTATTTCATTGCGACGCAATTTCTGTGTGAATTCGTCAATGAGTGGGAGTGAGGGATGCAGTAAAGAAGGATTAGTGGATCGGAAATGAGATTGTCGTATCCCAAAAGAAAATCCTGTCGTTTCCATAGAAACGTTACTCGATTTAGAAGGAGAAGTCTTAGAACACATAGTATTTCATAGCCGACGCAATATCGGTGTTAATTCGTCAATGTGAGGGAGCTAGGGATGCAATAAAGACGGAATAGTGCATCGAAAGGAGATACTCGTATCGCAAAAGAAAATCCTGTCGTTTCCGTAGAAACGTTACTCGATTTAGAAGGAGAAGTCATAGAACCCATAGTATTTCCTTGCGACGCAATTGTTGTGTTAATTCATCAATGTGTGGGAGTGATGGATGCAGTAAAGAAGGATTAGTGGATCGGAAATGAGATTGTCGTATCCCAAAAGAAAATCCTGTCGGTTCCATAGAAACGTTACTCGATTTAGAAGGAAATGTCTTAGAACACATAGTATTTCATAGCGACGCATTTCCGTGTGAATTCGTCACTGAGTGGGAGTGAGGGATGCAGTAAAGAAGGATTAGTGGATCGGAAATTAGATTGTCGTATCCCAAAAGATAATCCTGTCGTTTCCATAGAAACGTTACTCGATTTAGAAGGAGCAGTCATAGAACCCATAGTATTTCATAGCGACGCAATTTCTGTGTTAATTCGTCAATGTGAGGGAGCTAGGGATGCAATAATGAAGGAATAGTGCATCGAGAAGGAGATACTCGTATCGCAAGAGAAAATCCTGTCGTTCCATAGAAACGTTACTCGATTTAGAAGGAAATGTCTTAGAACACATAGTATTTCATAGCGACGCAATTTCCGTGTGAATTCATCAATGTGCGGGAGTGAGGGATGCAGTAATGAAGGATTAGTGGATCGGAAATGTGATTGTCGTATCCCAAAAGAAAATCCTGTAGTTTCCATAGAAACGTTACTCGATTTAGAAGGAAATGTCTTATAACACATAGTATTTCATAGCGACGCAATTTCCGTGTGAATTCGTCAATGAGTAGGAGTGAGGGATGCGGTAAAGAAGGATTAGTGGACCGGAAATGTGATTGTCGTATCCCAAAAGAAAATTCTGTCGTTTCCATAGAAACGTTACTTGATTTAGAAGGAAATGTCTTAGAACACATTGTGTTTCATAGCGACGAAATTTCCGTGTGAATTCGTCAATGTGTGGGAGTGAGGGATGCAGTAAAGAAGGATTAGTGCATCGGAAATGAGATTGTCGTATCAAAAAGAAAATCCTGTCGTTTCCATAGAAACATTACTCGATTTAGAAGGAAATGTCTTGGAACACATAGTATTTCATAGCTACGCAATTTCAGTGTTAATTCGTTAATGTGAGGGAGCTAGGGATGCAATAAAGAAGGAATAGTGCATCGAGAAGGAGATACTCGTATCGCAAAAGAAAAGCCAGTCGTTTCCATAGAAACGATACTCGATTTAGAAGGAGAAGTCATAGAACCCATAGTATTTCATTGCGACGCAATTTCTGTGTTAATTCGTCAATGTGTGGGAGTGAGGGATGCAGTAAAGAAGGATTAGTGGATCGAAAAATGTGATTGTCGTATCCCAAAAGAAAATCCTATCGTTTCCATAGAAACGTTACTCCATTTAGAAGGAAATGTCTTAGAACACATAGTATTTCATAGCGACGCAATTTCCGTGTGAATTCGTCAATGAGTGGGAGTGAGGGATGCAGTAAAGAAGGATTAGTGGATCGGAAATGAGATTGTCGTATCCCAAAAGAAAATCCTGTCGTTTCCATAGAAACGTTACTCGATTTAGAAGGAGAAGTCTTAGAACACATAGTATTTCATAGCGACGCAATATCTGTGTTAATTCGTTAATGTGAGGGAGCTGGGGATGCAATAAAGACGGAATAGTGCATCGAGAAGGAGATACTCGTATCGCAAAAGAAAATCCTGTCGTTTCCATAGAAACGTTACTCGATTTAGAAGGAAATGTCTTAGAACACATAGTATTTCATAGCGACGCATTTCCGTGTGAATTCGTCACTGAGTGGGAGTGAGGGATGCAGTAAAGAAGGATTAGTGGATCGGAAATGAGATTGTCGTATCCCAAAAGATAATCCTGTCGTTTCCATAGAAACGTTACTCGATTTAGAGGGAGCAGTCATAGAACCCATAGTAGTTTATAGCGACGCAATTTCTGTGATAATTCGTCAATGTGAGGGAGCTAGGGATGCAATAATGAAGGAATAGTGCATCGAGAAGGAGATACTCGTATCGCAAAAGATAAGCCAGTCGTTTCCATAGATACGATACTCGATTTAAAAGGAGAAGTCATAGAACCCATAGTATTTCCTTGCGACGCAATTGTTGTGTTAATTCATCAATGTGTGGGAGTGATGGATGCAGTAAAGAAGGATTAGTGGATCGGAAATGAGATTGTCGTATCCCAAAAGAAAATCCTGTCGGTTCCATAGAAACGTTACTCGATTTAGGAGGAAATGTCTTAGAACACATAGTATTTCATTACGACGCATTTCCGTGTGAATTCGTCACTGTGTGGGAGTGAGGGATGCAGTATAGAAGGATTAGTGGATCGGAAATGTGATTGTCGCATCCCAAAAGAAAATCCTGTCGTTTCCATAGAAACGTTACTCGATTTAGAAGGAGAAGTCTTAGAACACATACTATTTCATAGCGACGCAATTTCCGTGTGAATTCGTCAATGAGTGGGAGTGAGGGATGCAGTAAAGATGGATTAGTGGATCGGTAATGAGATTGTCGTATCCCAAAAGAAAATCCTGTCGTTTCCATAGATACGATACTCGATTTAAAAGGAGAAGTCATAGAACCCATAGTATTTCCTTGCGACGCAATTGTTGTGTTAATTCATCAATGTGTGGGAGTGATGGATGCAGTAAAGAAGGATTAGTGGATCGGAAATGAGATTGTCGTATCCCAAAAGAAAATCCTGTCGGTTCCATAGAAACGTTACTCGATTTAGAAGGAAATGTCTTAGAACACATAGTATTTCATTACGACGCATTTCCGTGTGATTTCGTCAATGAGTGGGAGTGAGGGATGCAGTAAAGAAGGATTAGTGGATCGGAAATGAGATTGTCGTACCCCAAAAGAAAATCCTGTCGTTTCCATAGAAACGTTACTCGATTTAGAAGGAGAAGTCATAGAACACATAGTATTTCATAGGGACTCTATTTCCGTGTGAATTCGTCAATGAGTGGGAGTGAGGGATGCAGTTAAGAAGGATTAGTGGATCGGAAATGTGATTGTCGTATCCCAAAAGAAAATTCTGTCGTTTCCATAGAAACGTTACTTGATTTGGTAGGAAATGTCTTAGAACACACAGTATATCATAGCGACGCAATTTCCGTGTGAATTCGTCAATGTGTGGGAGTGAGGGATGCAGTAAAGAAGGATTAGTGGATCGGAAATGAGATTGTCATATCCCAAAAGAAAATCCTGTCGTTTCCATAGAAACATTACTCGATTTAGAAGGAGAAGTCATAGAACCCATAGTATTTCATAGCGACGCAATTTCCGTGTGGGAGTGAGGGATGCAGTAAAGATGGATTAATGGATCGGAAATGTGATTGTCGTATCCCAAAAGAAAATTCTGTCGTTTCCATAGAAACGTGACTCGATTTAGAAGGAAATGTCTTAGAACACGTAGTATTTCATAGCGACGCAATTTCCGTGTGAAGTCGTCAATGTATGGGAGTGAGGGATGCAGTAAAGAAGGATTAGTGGATCGGAAATGAGATTGTCGTATCCCAAAAGAAAATCCTGTCGTTTCCATAGAAACGTTACTCGATTTAGAAGGAAATGTCTTAAAACACATAGTATTTCATAGCGACGCAATTTCCGTGTGAATTCGTCAATGAGTGGGAGTGAGGGATGCAGTACAGAAGGATTAGTGGATCGGAAATGAGGTTGTCGTATCCCAAAAGAAAATCCTGTCGTTTCCATAGAAACGTTATTCGATTTAGAAATAGAAGTCATAGAACCCATAGTATTTCATAGCGACGCAATTTCCGTGTGAATCCGTCAATGTGTGGGAGTGAGGGATGCAGTAAAGATGGTGTAGTGGATCGAAAATGTGATTGTCGTATCCCTAAAGAAAATCCTGTCGTTTCCATAGAAACGTTATCAATTTAGAAGGAAATGTCTTAGAACACATAGTACCTCATAGCGACGCAATTTCCGTGTTAATTCGTCAATGAGTGGGAGTGAGGGATGCAGTACAGAAGGATTAGTGGATCGGAAATGAGGTTGTCGTATCCCAAAAGAAAATCCTGTCGTTTCCATAGAAACGATACTCGATTTAGAAGGAGAAGTCATCGAACCCATAGTATTTCATAGCGACGCAATTTCCGTGTGAATTCGTCAATGTGTGGGAGTGAGGGATGCAGTAAAGAAGGATTAGTGTATCGGAAATGAGATTGTCGTATCCCAAAAGAAAATCCTGTCGGTTCCACAGAAACGTTACTCGATTTAGAAGGAAATGTCTTAGAACACATAGTATTTCATAGCGACGCAATTTCCGTGTGAATTCGTCATTGAGTGGGAGTGAGGGATGCAGTACAGAAGGATTAGTGGATCGGAAATGTGATTCTCGTATCCCAAAAGAAAATCCTGTCGTTTCCATAGAAACGTTATTCGATTTAGAAGGAGAAGTCATAGAACCCATAGTATTTCGTAGCGACGCAATTTCCGTGTGAATCCGTCAATGTGTGAGAGTGAGGGATGCAGTAAAGATGACGTAGTGGATCGAAAATGTGATTGTCGTATCCCAAAAGAAAATCCTTTCGTTTCCATAGAAACGTTACTCGATATAGAAGGAAATGTCTTAGAACACATAGTATTTCATAACGACGCAATTTCCGTGTGAATTCGTCAATGTGTGGGAGTGACGGATGCAGTAAAGAAGGATTAGTGGATCGTAAATGAGATTGTCGTATCCCAAAAGAAAATCCTGTCGTTTCCATAGAAATATTACTCGATTTAGAAGGAGAAGTCATAGAACCCATAGTATTTCATAGCGACGCAATTTCTGTGTGAATTCGTCAATGTGTGGGAGTGAGGGATGCAGTAAAGATGGATTAGTGGATCGGAAATGTGATTGTCATATCCCAAAAGAAAATCCTGTCCTTTCCATAGAAACGTTACTCAATTTAGAACGAAATGTCTTAGAACACATAGTATTTCATAGCGACGTAATTTCTGTGTAAATTCGCCAATGTGTGGGAGTGAGGGATGCAGTAAAGAAGGATTAGTGGATCGGAAATGAGATTGTCGTATCCCAAAGAAAATCCTGTCGTTTCCATAGAAATATTAGTCGATTTAGAAGGAGAAGTCGTAGAACCCATAGTATTTCATAGCGACACAATTTCCGTGTGAATTCGTCAATGTGTGGGAGTGAGGGATGCAGTTAAGATGGATTAGTGGATCGGAAATGTGATTGTCATATCCCAAAAGAAAATCCTGTCCTTTCCATAGAAACGTTACTCGATTTAGAAAGAAATGTCTTAGAACACATAGTATTTCGTAGCGACGCAATTTCCGTGTGAAGTCGTCAATGAGTGGGAGTGAGGGATGCAGTAAAGAAGGATTAGGTGATCGGAAATGAGATTGTCGTATCCCAAAAGAATATCCTGTCGATTCCATAGAAACGTTACTCGATTTAGAAGGAAATGTCTTAGAACACATAGTATTTCATAGCGACGCAATATCCGTGTGAATTCGTCAATGAGTGGGAGTGAGGGATGCAGTAAAGAAGGATTAGTGGATCGGAAATGAGATTGTCGTACCCCAAAAGAAAATCCTGTCGTTTCCATAGAAACGTTACTCGATTTAGAAGGAGAAGTCATAGAACACATAGTATTTCATAGCGACTCTATTTCCGTGTGAATTCGTCAATGAGTGGGAGTGAGGGATGCAGTAAAGAAGGATTAGTGGATCGGAAATGAGATTGTCGTATCCCAAAAGAATATCCTGTCGTTTCCATAGAAACGTTACTCGATTTACAGGAGAAGTAATAGAACCCATAGTATTTCGTAGCGACGCAATTTCCGTGTGAATCCGTCAATGTGTGGGAGTGAGGGATGCAGTAAGGATGGTGTAGTGGATCGAAAATTTGATTGTCGTATCCCTAAAGAAAATCCTGTCGTTTCCATAGAAAAGTTACTCGATTTAGAAGGAAATGTCTTAGAACACGTAGTATTTCATAGCGACGCAATTTCCGTGTTAATTCGGCAATGTGAGGGAGCTAGGGATGCAATAAAGAAGGAATAGTGCATCGAGAAGGAGATACTCGTATCGCAAAAGAAAAACCAGTCGTTTCCATAGAAGCGATACTCGATTTAGAAGGAGAAGTCATAGAAACCATAGTATTTCATTGCGACGCAATTTCCGTGTGAATCCGTCAATGTGTGGGAGTGAGGGATGCAGTAAAGATGGCGTAGTGGATCGAAAATGTGATTGTCGTATCCCAAAAGAAAATCCTTTCGTTTCCATATAAACGTTACTCGATATAGAAGGAAATGTCTTAGAACACATAGTATTTCACAGCGACGCAATTTCCGTGTGAATTCGCCAATGTGTGGGAGTGACGGATGCAGTAAAGAAGGATTAGTAAATCGTAAATGAGATTGTCGTATCCCAAAAGAAAATCCTGTCGTTTCCATAGAAATATTACTCGATTTAGAAGGAGAAGTTATAGACCCCTTGGTATTTCATAGCGACGCAATTTCCGTGTGAATTCGTCAATGTGTGGGAGTGAGGGATGCAGTAAAGATGGATTAGTGGATCGGAAATGTGATTGTCATATCCGAAAAGAAAATCCTGTCCTTTCCATAGAAACGTTACTCAATTTAGAAGGAAATGTCTTAGAACACATAGTATTTCATAGCGATGTATTTTCCGTGTGAATTCGCCAATGTGTGGGAGTGAGGGATGCAGTACAGAAGGATTAGTGGATCGGATATGAGATTGTCGTATCCCAAAAGAAAATCCTGTCGTTTCCATAGAAATATTACTCGATTTAGAAGGAGAAGTCGTAGAACCCATAGTATTTCATAGCGACACAATTTCCGTGTGAATTCGTCAATGAGTGGGAGTGAGGGATGCAGTAAAGAAGGATTAGTGGATCGGAAATGAGATTGTCGTACCCCAAAAGAAAATCCTGTCGTTTCCATAGAAACGTTACTCGATTTAGAAGGAGAAGTCATAGAACACATAGTATTTCATAGCGACTCTATTTCCGTGTGAATTCGTCAATGAGTGGGAGTGAGGGATGCAGTAAAGAAGGATTAGTGGATCGGAAATGAGATTGTCGTATCCCAAAAGAATGTATTGTCGTTTCCATAGAAACGTTACTCGATTTAGAAGGAAATGTCTTAGAACACATAGTATTTCATAGCGACGCAATTTCCGTGTGAATTCGTCAATGAGTGGGAGTGAGGGATGCAGTAAAGAAGGATTAGTGGATCGGGAATGAGATTTTCGTACCCCAAAAGAAAATCCTGTCGTTTTCATAGAAACATTACTCGATTTAGAAGGAGACGTCATAGAACCCATAGTATTTCATAGCGGCGCAATTTCCGTGTGAATTCGTCAATGTGTGGGAGTGAGGGATGCAGTAAAGAATGTGTAGTGGATCGGAAATGAGATTGTCATATCCCAAAAGAAAATCCAGTCGTTTCCATAGAAACGTTACTCGATTTAGAAGGAATTGTCTTGGAACACATAGTAATTCATAGCTACGCAATTTCAGTGTTGATTTGTTAATGTGAGGGAGCTAGGGATGCAATAAAGAAGGAATAGTGCATCGAGAAGGAGATACTCGTATCGCAAAAGAAAAGCCAGTCGTTTCCATAGAAACGATACTCGATTTAGAAGGAGAAGTCATAGAACCCATAGTATTTCATTGCGAAGCAATTTCTGTGTTAATTCGTCAATGTGTGGGAATGAGGGATGCAGTTAAGAAGGATTAGTGGATCGAAAATGTGATTGTCGTATCCCAAAAGAAAATCCTATCGTTTCCATAGAAACGTTACTCGATTTAGAAGGAAATGTTTTAGAACACATAGTATTTCATAGCGACGCAATTTCCGTGTGAATTCGTCAATGAGTGGGAGTGAGGGATGCAGTAAAGAAGGATTAGTGGATCGGAAATGAGATTGTCGTATCCCAAAAGAAAATCCTGTCGTTTCCAAAGAAACGTTATTCGATTTAGAAGGAGAAGTCTTAGAACGCATAGTATTTAATAGCGACGCAATATCTGTGTTAATTCGTCAATGTGAAGGAGCCAGGGATGCAATAAAGACGGAATAGTGCGTCGAGAAGGAGATACTCGTATCGCAAAAGAAAATCCTGTCGTTTCCATAGAAACGTTACTCGAGTTAGAAGGAGAAGTCATAGAACCCATAGTATTTCCTTACGACGCAATTGTTGTGTTAATTCATCAATGTGTGGGAGTGATGGATGCAGTAAAGAAGGATTAGTGGAACGGAAATGAGATTGTCGTATCCCAAAAGAAAATCCTGTCGGTTCCATAGAAACGTTACTCGATTTAGAAGGAAATGTCTTAGAACACATAGTATTTCATAGCGACGCAATTTCCGTGTGAATTCGTCATTGAGTGGGAGTGAGGGATGCAGTAAAGAAGGATTAGTGGATCGGAAATGAGATTGTCGTATCCCAAAAGAAAATCCTGTCGTTTCCATAGAAACGTTACTCGATTTAGAAGGAAATGTCTTAGAACACATAGTATTTCATAGCGACGCAATTTCCGTGTGAATTCGTCAATGTGTGGGGAGTGAGGGATGCAGTAAAGAAGGATTAGTGGATCGGAAATGTGATTGTCGTATCCCAAAAGAAAATCCTGTCGTTTCCATAGACACGCTACTCGATTTAGAAGGAGAAGACTTAGAACACATAGTATTTCATAGCGACGCTATTTCCGTGTGAATTCGTTAATGAGTGGGAGTGAGGGATGCAGTAAAGGTGGATTAGTGGATCGGAAATGAGATTGTCGTATCCCAAAAGAAAATCCTGTCGTTTCCATAGAAACGTTACTCGATTTAGAAGGTGAGGTCATAGAACCCATAGTATTTCATAGCGACGCAATTTCCGTGTGAATTCGTCAGTGAGTGGGAGTGAGGGATGCAGTAAAGAAGGATTAGTGGATCGAAAATGAGATTGTCGTATCCCAAAAGGATATCCTGTCGTTTCCATAGAAACGTTACTCGATTTAGAAGGAAATGACTTAGAACACATAGTATTTCATAGCGACGCAATTTCTTTGTGAATTCGTCAATGTGTGGGAGTGAGGGATGCAGTAAAGAAGGATTAGTGGATCGGAAATGAGATTGTCGTATCCCAAAGGAAAATCCTGTCGTTTCCATAGAAACATTACTCGATTTAGAAGGAGAAGTCATAGAACCCATAGTATTTCATAGCGACGCAATTTCCGTGTGAATTCGTCAATGTGTGGGAGTGAGGGATGCAGTAAAGAAGGATTGGTGGATCGGAAATGAGATTGTCGTATCCCAAAAGAAAATCCTGTCGTTTCCATAGAAACGTTGCTCAATTTAGAAGGAAATGTCTTAGAACATATAGTATTTCATAGCGACGCAATTTCCGTGTGAATTCGTCAATGAGTGGGAGTGAGGGATGCAGTAAAGAAGGATTAGTGGATCGGAAATGAGATTGTCGTACCCCAAAAGAAAATCCTGTCGTTTCCATAGAAACGTTACTCGATTTAGAAGGAGAAGTCATAGAACACATAGTATTTCATAGCGACGCAATTTCGGTATGAATTCGTCAATGAGTGGGAGTGAGGGATGCAGTAAAGAAGGATTAGTGGATCGGAAATGAGATTGTCGTACCCCAAAAGAAAATCCTGTCGTTTCCATAGAAACGTTACTCGATTTAGAAGGAGAAGTCATAGAACACGTAGTATTTCATAGCGACTCTATTTCCGTGTGAATTCGTCAATGAGTGGGAGTGAGGGATGCAGTTAAGAAGGATTAGTGGATCGGAAATGTGATTGTCGTATCCAAAAGAAAATTCTGTCGTCTCCATAGAAACGTTACTTGATTTAGTAGGAAATGTCTTAGAACACATAGTATTTCATAGCGACGCAATTTCCGTGTGAATTCGTCAATGTGTGGGAGCAGGGATGCAGTAAAGAAGGATTAGTGGATCGGAAATGAGATTGTCGTATCCCGAAAGAAAATCCTGTCGTTTCCATAGAAACATTACTCGATTTAGAAGGAGAAGTCATAGAACCCATAGTATTTCATAGCGACGCAATTTCCGTGTGAATTCGTCAATGTGTGGGAGTGAGGGATGCAATAATGATGGATTAGTGGATCGGAAATGTGATTGTCGTATCCCAAAAGAAAATTCTGTCGTTTCCATAGAAACGTTACACGATTTAGAAGGAAATGTCTTAGAACACATAGTATTTCATAGCGACGCAATTTCCGTGTGAAGTCGTCAATGTATGGGAGTGAGGGATGCAGTAAAGAAGGATTAGTGGATCGGAAATGAGATTGTCGTATCCCAAAAGAAAATCCTGTCGTATCCATAGAAACGTTACTCAATTTAGAAGGAAATGTCTTTGAACACATAGTATTTCATAGCGACGCAATTTCCGTGTGAATTCGTCAATGAGTGGGAGTGAGGTATGCAGTACAGAAGGATTAGTGGATCGGAAATGAGATTGTCGTATCCCAAAAGAAAATCCTGTCGTTTCCATAGAAACGTTATTCGATTTAGAAATAGAAGACATAGAACCCATAGTATTTCATAGCGACGAAATTTCCGTGTGAATCCGTCAATGTGTGGGAGTGAGGGATGCAGTAAAGATGGTGTAGTGGATCGAAAATGTGATTGTCGTATCCCTAAAGAAAATCCTGTCGTTTCCATACAAACGTTACTCGATATAGAAGGAAATGTCTTAGAACACATAGTATTTCATAGCGACCCAATTTCCGTCTTAATTCGTCAATGTGAGGGAGCTAGGGATGCAATAAAGAAGGAATAGTGCATCGAGAAGGAGATACTCGTATCGCAAAAGAAAAACCAATCGTTACCATAGAAACGATACTCGATTTAGAAGGAGAAGTCATAGAACCCATAGTATTTCATTGCGACGCAATTTCCGTGTGAATCCGTCAATGTGTGGGAGTGAGGGATGCAGTAAAGATGGTGTAGTGGATCGAAAATGTGATTGTCGTATCCCAAAAGAAAATCCTTTCGTTTCCATAGAAACGTTACTCGATATAGAAGGAAATGTCTTAGAACACATAGTATTTCATAGCGACGCAATTTCCGTGTGAATTCGCCAATGTGTGGGAGTGACGGATGCAGTAAAGAAGGATTAGTAAATCGTAAATGAGATTGTCGTATCCCAAAAGAAAATCCTGTCGTTTCCATAGAAATATTACTCGATTTAGAAGGAGAAGTTATAGACCCCTTGGTATTTCATAGCGCCGCAATTTCCGTGTGAATTCGTCAATGTGTGGGAGTGAGGGATGCAGTAAAGATGGATTAGTGGATCGGAAATGTGATTGTCATATCCCAAAAGAAAATCCTGTCCTTTCCATAGAAACGTTACTCAATTTAGAAGGAAATGTCTTAGAACACATAGTATTTCATAGCGACGTATTTTCCGTGTGAATTCGCCAATGTGTGGGAGTGAGGGATGCAGTACAGAAGGATTAGTGGATCGGAAATGAGATTGTCGTATCCCAAAAGAAAATCCTGTCGTTTCCATAGAAATATTACTCGATTTAGAAGGAGAAGTCGTAGAACCCATAGTATTTCATAGCGACACAATTTCCGTGTGAATTCGTCAATGTGTGGGAGTGAGGGATGCAGTAAAGATGGATTAGTGGATCGGAAATGTGATTGTCATATCCCAAAAGAAATTCCTGTCCTTTCCATAGAAACGTTACTCGATTTAGAAAGAAATGTCTTAGAACACATAGTATTTCGTAGCGACGCAATTTCCGTGTGAATTCGTCAATGAGTGGGAGTGAGGGATGCAGTAAAGAAGGAATAGTGGATCGGAAATGAGATTGTCGTATCCCAAAAGAAAATCCTGTCGTTTTCATAGAAACATTACTCGATTTAGAAGGAGACGTCATAGAACCCATAGTATTTCATAGCGGCGCAATTTCCGTGTGAATTCGTCAATGTGTGGGAGTGAGGGATGCAGTAAAGAAGGTGTAGTGGATCGGAAATGAGATTGTCATATCCCAAAAGAAAATCCAGTCGTTTCCATAGAAACGTTACTCGATTTAGAAGGAATTGTCTTGGAACACATAGCAATTCATAGCTACACAATTTCAGTGTTGATTCGTTAATGTGAGGGAGCTAGGGATGCAATAAAGAAGGAATAGTGCATCGAGAAGGAGATACTCGTATCGCAAAAGAAAAGCCAGTCGTTTCCATAGAAACGATACTCGATTTAGAAGGAGAAGTCATAGAACCCATAGTATTTCATTGCGACGCAATTTCTGTGTTAATTCGTCAATGTGTGGGAGTGAGGGATGCAGTTAAGAAGGATTAGTGGATCGGAAATGTGATTGTCGTATCCCAAAAGAAAATCCTATCGTTTCCATAGAAACGTTACTCGATTTAGAAGGAAATGTTTTAGAACACATAGTATTTCATAGCGACGCAATTTCCGTGTGAATTCGTCAATGAGTGGGAGTGAGGGATGCAGTAAAGGAGGATTAGTGGATCGGAAATGAGATTGTCGTATCCCAAAAGAAAATCCTGTCGTTTCCATAGAAACGTTATTCGATTTAGAAGGAGAAGTCTTAGAACGCATAGTATTTAATAGCGACGCAATATCTGTGTTAATTCGTCAATGTGAGGGAGCCAGGGATGCAATAAAGACGGAATAGTGTGTCGAGAAGGAGATACTCGTATCGCAAAAGAATATCCTGTCGTTTCCATAGAAACGTTACTCGAGTTAGAAGGAGAAGTCATAGAACCCATAGTATTTCCTTACGACGCAATTGTTGTGTTAATTCATCAATGTGTGGGAGTGATGGATGCAGTAAAGAAGGATTAGTGGAACGGAAATGAGATTGTCGTATCCCAAAAGAAAATCCTGTCGGTTCCATAGAAACGTTACTCGATTTAGAAGGAAATGTCTTAGAACACATAGTTTTTCATAGCGACGCAATTTCCGTGTGAATTCGTCATTGAGTGGGAGTGAGGGATGCAGTAAAGAAGGATTAGTGGATCGGAAATGAGATTGTCGTATCCCAAAAGAAAATCCTGTCGTTTCCATAGAAACGTTACTCGATTTAGAAGGAAATGTCTTAGAACACATAGTATTTCATAGCGACGCAATTTCCGTGTGAATTCGTCAATGTGTGGGAGTGAGGGATGCAGTAAAGAAGGATTAGTGGATCGGAAATGTTATTGTCGTATCTGAAAAGAAAATCCTGTCGTTTCCATAGAAACGTTACTCGATTTAGAAGGAGAAGACTTAGAACACATAGTATTTCATAGCGACGCAATTTCCGTGTGAATTCGTTAGTGAGTGGGAGTGAGGGATGCAGTAAAGGTGGATTAGTGGATCGGAAATGAGATTGTCGTATCCCAAAAGAAAATCCTATCGTTTCCATAGAAACGTTACTCGATTTAGAAGGTGAAGTCATAGAACCCATAGTATTTCATAGCGACGCAATTTCCGTGTGAATTCGTCAGTGAGTGGGAGTGAGGGATGCAGTAAAGAAGGATTAGTGGATCGAAAATGAGATTGTCGTATCCCAAAAGGATATCCTGTCGTTTCCATAGAAACGTTACTCGATTTAGAAGGAAATGACTTAGAACACATAGTATTTCATAGCGACGCAATTTCTTTGTGAATTCGTCAATGTGTGGGAGTGAGGGATACAGTAAAGAAGGATTAGTGGATCGGAAATGAGATTGTCGTATCCCAAAGGAAAATCCTGTCGTTTCCATAGAAACATTACTCGATTTAGAAGGAGAAGTCATAGAACCCATAGTATTTCATAGCGACGCAATTTCCGTGTGAATTCGTCAATGTGTGGGAGTGAGGGATGCAGTAAAGAAGGATTAGTGGATCGGAAATGAGATTGTCGTATCCCAAAAGAAAATCCTGTCGTTTCCATAGAAACGTTGCTCAATTTAGAAGGAAATGTCTTAGAACACATAGTATTTCATAGCGACGCAATTTCCGTGTGAATTCGTCAATGAGTGGGAGTGAGGGATGCAGTAAAGAAGGATTAGTGGATCGGAAATGAGATTGTCGTACCCCAAAAGAAAATCCTGTCGTTTCCATAGAAACGTTACTCGATTTAGAAGGAGAAGTCATAGAACACATAGTATATTATAGCGACGCAATTTCGGTGTGAATTCGTCAATGAGTGGGAGTGAGGGATGCAGTAAAGAAGGATTAGTGGATCGGAAATGAGATTGTCGTACCCCAAAAGAAAATCCTGTCGTTTCCATAGAAACGTTACTCGATTTAGAAGGAGAAGTCATAGAACACATAGTATTTCATAGCGACTCTATTTCCGTGTGAATTCGTCAGTGAGTGGGAGTGAGGGATGCAGTTAAGAAGGATTAGTGGATCGGAAATGTGATTGTCGTATCCCAAAAGAAAATTCTGTCGTCTCCATAGAAACGTTACTTGATTTAGTAGGAAATGTCTTAGAACACATAGTATTTCATAGCGACGCAATTTCCGTGTGATTTCGTCAATGTGTGGGAGTAGGGATGCAGTAAAGAAGGATTAGTGGATCGGAAATGAGATTGTCGTATCCCGAAAGAAAATCCTGTCGTTTCCATAGAAACATTACTCGATTTAGAAGGAGAAGTCATAGAACCCATAGTATTTCATAGCGACGCAATTTCCGTTTGAATTCGTCAATGTGTGGGAGTGAGGGATGCAATAATGATGGATTAGTGGATCGGAAATGTGATTGTCGTATCCCAAAAGAAAATTCTGTCGTTTCCATAGAATCGTTACACGATTTAGAAGGAAATGTCTTAGAACACATAGTATTTCATAGCGACGCAATTTCCGTGTGAAGTCGTCAATGTATGGGAGTGAGGGATGCAGTAAAGAAGGATTAGTGGATCGGAAATGAGATTGTCGTATCCCAAAAGAAAATCCTGTCGTTTCCATAGAAACGTTACTCAATTTAGAAGGAAATGTCTTTGAACACATAGTATTTCATAGCGACGCAATTTCCGTGTGAATTCGTCAATGAGTGGGAGTGAGGTATGCAGTACAGAAGGATTAGTGGATCGGAAATGAGATTGTCGTATCCCAAAAGAAAATCCTGTCGTTTCCATAGAAACGTTATGCGATTTAGAAATAGAAGACATAGAACCCATAGTATTTCATAGCGACGCAATTTCCGTGTGAATTCGTCAATGTGTGGGAGTGAGGGATGCAGTAAAGAAGGATTAGTGTATCGGAAATGAGATTGTCGTATCCCAAAAGAAAATCCTGTCGGTTCCACAGAAACGTTACTCGATTTAGAAGGAAATGTCTTAGAACACATAGTATTTCATAGCGACGCAATTTCCGTGTGAATTCGTCATTGAGTGGGAGTGAGGGATGCAGTACAGAAGGATTAGTGGATCGGAAATGAGATTGTCGTATCCCAAAAGAAAATCCTGTCGTTTCCATAGAAACGTTATTCGATTTAGAAGGAGAAGTCATAGAACCCATAGTATTTCATAGCGACGCAATTTCCGTGTGAATCCGTCAATGTGTGGGAGTGAGGGATGCAGTAAGGATGGTGTAGTGGATCGAAAATTTGATTGTCGTATCCCTAAAGAAAATCCTGTCGTTTCCATAGAAACGTTACTCCATTTAGAAGGAAATGTCTTAGAACACATAGTATTTCATAGCGACGCAATTTCCGTGTTAATTCGTCAATGTGAGGGAGCTAGGGATGCAATAAAGAAGGAATAGTGCATCGAGAAGGAGATACTCGTATCGCACAGAAAAACCAGTCGTTTCCAAAGAAACGATACTCGATTTAGAAGGAGAAGTCATAGAAACCATAGTATATCATTGCGACGCAATTTCCGTGTGAATCCGTCAATGTATGGGAGTGAGGGATGCAGTAAAGGTGGTGTAGTGGATCGAAAATGTGATTGTCGTATCCCAAAAGAAAATCCTTTCGTTTCCATAGAAACGTTACTCGATATAGAAGGAAATGTCTTAGAACACATAGTATTTCATAGCGACGCAATTTCCGTGTGAATTCGCCAATGTGTGGGAGTGAGGGATGCAGTAAAGAAGGATTAGTTGATCGGAAATGAGATTGTCGTATCCCAAAAGAAAATCCTGTCGTTTCCATAGAAATCTTACTCGATTTAGAAGGAGAAGTCATAGAACCCATAGTATTTCATAGCGACGCAATTTCCGTGTGAATTCGTCAATGTGTGGGAGTGAGGGATGCAGTAAAGATGGATTAGTGGATCGGAAATGTGATTGTCATATCCCAAAAGAAAATCCTGTCCTTTCCATAGAAACGTTACTCGATTTAGAAGGAAATGTCTTAGAACACATAGTATTTCATAACGACGCAATTTCCGTGTGAATTCGTCAATGAGTGGGAGTGAGGGATGCAGTAAAGAAGGATTAGTGGATCGGAAATGAGATTGTCGTATCCCAAAAGAAAATCCTGTCTTTTCCATAGAAACATTACTCGATTTAGAAGGAGAAGTCATAGAACCCATAGTATTTAATAGCGACGCAATTTCTGTGTTAAATCGGCAATGTGAGGGAGCTAGGGATGCAATAAAGAAGTAATAGTGCATCGAGAAGGAGATACTCGTAACCCAAAAGAAAATCCTGTCGTTTCCATTGAAACGTTACTCGATTTAGAAGGAAATGTCTTAGAACACATAGTATTTCATAGCGACGCAATTTCCGTGTGAATTCATCAAAGTGTGGGAGTGAGGGGTGCAGTAAAGAAGGATTATTGGATCGGAAATGAAAGTGTCGTATCCCAAAATAAAATCCTGTCGTTCCCATAGAAACGTTACTCGATTTAGAAGGAGAAGTCATAGAACCCATAGTATTTCATAGCGACGCACTTTCCGTGTTAATTCGTCAATGTGAGTGAGAAAGGGATGCAATAAAAAAGGAATAGTGCATCGAGAAGGTGATACTCGTATCGCAAAAGAAAATCCTGTCGTTTCCATAGAAACGTTACTCGATTTAGAAGGAAATGTCTTAGAACACATAGTATTTCATAGCGACGCAATTTCCGTGGAATTCGTGAATGTGTGGGAGTGAGGGATGCAGTAAAGATGGATTAGTGGATCGGAAATGTGATTGTCGTATCCCAAAAGAAAATTCCTTTCGTTTCCATAGAAACGTTACTCGATTTAGAAGGAAATGTCTTAGAACACATAGTATTTTATAGCGACGCAATTTCCGTGTGAATTCGTCAATGAGTGGGAGTGAGGGATGCAGTACAGAAGGATTAGTGGATCGGAAATAAGATTGTCGTATCCCAAATGAAAATCCTGTCGTATCTATAGAAACGTTACTCGATTTAGAAGGAAATGTCTTAGAACACATAGTATTTCATTGCGACGCAATTTGCGTGTTAATTCGTCAATGTGAGGGAGCTAGGGATGCAATAAAGAAGGAATAGTGCATCGAGAAGGAGATACTCGTATCGCAAAAGAAAAACCAATCGTTACCATAGAAACGATACTCGATTTAGAAGGAGAAGTCATAGAACCCATAGTATTTCATTGCGACGCAATTTCCGTGTGAATCCGTCAATGTGTGGGAGTGAGGGATGCAGTAAAGATGGTGTAGTGGATCGAAAATGTGATTGTCGTATCCCAAAAGAAAATCCTTTCGTTTCCATAGAAACGTTACTCGATATAGAAGGAAATGTCTTAGAACACATAGTATTTCATAGCGACGCAATTTCCGTGTGAATTCGTCAATGTGTGGGAGTGAGGGATGCAGTAAAGAAGGATTAGATGATCGGAAATGAGATTGTCGTATCCCAAAAGAAAATCCTGTCGTTTCCATAGAAACATTACTCGATTTAGAAGGAGAAGTCATAGAACCCATAGTATTTCATAGCGACGCAATTTCCCTGTGAATTCGTCAATGTGTGGGAGTGAGGGATGCAGTAAAGATGGATTAGTGGATCGGAAATGTGATCGTCATATCCCAAAAGAAAATCCTGTCGTTTCCATAGAAACGTTACTCGATTTAGAAGGAAATGTCTTAGAACACATGGTATTTCATAGCGACGCAATTTCCGTGTGAATTCGTCAATGAGTGGGAGTGAGGGATGCAGTAAAGAAGGATTAGTGGATCGGAAATGAAATTGTCGTATCCCAAAAGAAAATCCTGTCGTTTCCATAGACACATTACTCGATTTAGAAGGAGAAGTCATAGAACCCATAGTATTTCATAGCGACGCAATTTCTGTGTCAAATCGTCAATGTGAGGGAGCTAGGGATGCAATAAAGAAGTAATAGTGCATCGAGAAGGAGACACTCGTATCGCAAAAGAAAATCCTGTCGTTTCCATTGAAACGTTACTCGATTTAGAAGGAAATGGCTTGGAACACATAGTATTTCATAGCGACGCAATTTCCTTGTGAATTCATCAATTTGTGGGAGTGAGGGATGCAGTAAAAAAGGATTATTGGATCGGAAATGAAAATGTCGTATCCCAAAAGAAAATCCTGTCGTTTCCATAGAAACGTTACTCAATTTAGAAGGAGAAGTCATAGAACCCATAGTATTTCATAGCGACGCAATTTCTGTGTTAATTCGTCAATGTGAGTGAGCTAGGGATGCAATAAAAAAGGAATAGTGCATCGAGAAGGTGTTACTCGTATCACAAAAGAAAATCCTGTCGTTTCCACAGAAACGTTACTCGATTTAGAAGGAAATGTCTTAGAACACATAGTGTTTCACAGTGACGCAATTTCCGTGTGAATTCATCAATCTGTGGGAGTGAGGGATGCAGTAAAGAAGGATTAGTGGATTGGAAATGTGATTGTCGTATCCCAAAAGAAAATCCTGTCGTTTCCATGGAAACGTTACTCGATTTAGAAGGAAATGTCTTAGAACACATAGTATTTCATAGCGACGCAATTTTCGTGTGAATTCGTCAGTGTGTGGGAGTGAGGGATGCAGTAAAGAATGATTAGTGGATCGGAAATGAGATTGTCGTATCTCAAAAGTAAATTCTGTCGTTTCCACAAAAACGTTACTCGATTTAGAAGGAAATGTCTTAGAACACATAGTATTTCATAGCGACGCAATTTCCGTGTGAATTCGTCAATGTGTGGGAGTGAGAGATGCAGTAAAGTAGGATTAGTGGATCGGAAATGTGATTGTCGTATCCCAAAAGAAAATCCTGTCGTTTCCATAGAAACGTTACTCGATTTAGAAGGAGAAGTCATAGAACCCATAGTAATTCATAGCGACGCAATTTCCGTGTGAATTCGTCTATGAGTGGGAGTGAGGGATGCAGTAAAGGAGGATTAGTGGATCGGAAATGAGATTGTCGTATCCCAAAAGAAAATCCTGTCGTTTCCATAGAAACGTTACTCGATTTAGAAGGAAATGTCTTAGAACACATAGTATTTCATAGCGACGCAATTTCCGTGTGAATTCGTCAATGTGTGGGAGTGAGAGATGCAGTAAAGTAGGATTAGTGGATCGGAAATGTGATTGTCGTATCCCAAAAGAAAATCCCGTCGTTTCCATAGAAACGATACTCGATTTAGAAGGAGAAGTCATAGAACCCATAGTATTTCATTGCGACGCAATTTCCGTGTGTATCCGTCAATGTGTGGGAGTGAGGGATGCAGTAAAGATGGTGTAGTGGATCGAAAATGTGATTGTCGTATCCCAAAAGAAAATCCTTTCGTTACCATAGAAACGTTACTCGATATAGAAGGAAATGTCTTAGAACACATAGTATTTCATAGCGACGCAATTTCCGTGTGAATTCGCCAATGTGTGGGAGTGAGGGATGCAGTAAAGAAGGATTAGTGGATCGGAAATGAGATTGTCGTATCCCAAAAGAAAATCCTGTCGTTTCCGTAGAAATATTACTCGATGTAGAAGGAGAAGTCATAGAACCCATAGTATTTCATAGCGACGCAATTTCCGTGTGAATTCGTCAATGTGTGGGAGTGAGGGATGCAGTAAAGATGGATTAGTGGATCGGAAATGTGATTGTCATATCCCAAAAGAAAATCCTGTCCTTTCCATAGAAACGTTACTCGATTTAGAAGGAAATGTCTTAGAACACATAGTATTTCATAGCGACGCAATTTCCGTGTGAATTCGTCAATGAGTGGGAGTGAGGGATGCAGTAAAGAAGGATTAGTGGATCGGAAATGAGATTGTCGTATCCCAAAAGAAAATCCTGTCTTTTCCATAGAAACATTACTCGATTTAGAAGGAGAAGTCATAGAACCCATAGTATTTAATAGCGACGCAATTTCTGTGTTAAATCGTCAATGTGAGGGAGCTAGGGATGCAATAAAGAAGTAATAGTGCATCGAGAAGGAGATACTCGTATCGCAAAAGAAAATCCTGTCGTTTCCATTGCAACGTTACTCGATTTAGAAGGAAATGTCTTAGAACACATAGTATTTCATAGCGACGCAATTTCCGTGTGAATTCATCAATGTGTGGGAGTGAGGGGTGCAGTAAAGAAGGATTATTGGATCGGAAATGAAAGTGTCGTATCCCAAAAGAAAATCCTGTCGTTTCCATAGAAACGTTACTCGATTTAGAAGGAGAAGTCATAGAACCCATAGTATTTCATAGCGACGCAATTTCTGTGTTAATTCGTCAATGTGAGTGAGCAAGGGATGCAATAAAAAAGGAATAGTGCATCGAGAAGGTGATACTCGTATCGCAAAAGAAAATCCTGTCGTTTCCATAGAAACGTTACTCGATTTAGAAGGAAATGTCTTAGAACACATAGTATTTCATAGCGACGCAATTTCCGTGTGAATTCGTGAATGTGTGGGAGTGACGGATGCAGTAAAGGTGGATTGGTGGATCGGAAATGTGATTGTCGTATCCCAAAAGAAAATTCCTTTCGTTTCCATAGATACGTTACTCGATTTAGAAGGAAATGTCTTAGAACACATAGTATTTCATAGCGACGCAATTTCCGTGTGAATTCGTCAATGTGTGGGAGTGAGGGATGCAGTAAGGAAGGATTAGTGTATCGGAAATGAGATTGTCGTATCCCAAAAGAAAATCCTGTCGGTTCCACAGAAACGTTACTCGATTTAGAAGGAAATGTCTTAGAACACATAGTATTTTATAGCGACGCAATTTCCGTGTGAATTCGTCAATGAGTGGGAGTGAGGGATGCAGTACAGAAGGATTAGTGGATCGGAAATGAGATTGTCGCATCCCAAAAGAAAATCCTGTCGTTTCTATAGAAACGTTACTCGATTTAGAAGGAAATGTCTTAGAACACATAGTATTTCATAGCGACGCAATTTCCGTGTTAATTCGTCAATGTGAGGGAGCTAGGGATGCAATAAAGAAGGAATAGTGCATCGAGAAGGAGATACTCGTATCGCAAAAGAAAAACCAATCGTTTCCATAGAAACGATACTCGATTTAGAAGGAGAAGTCGTAGAACCCATAGTATTTCATTGCGACGCAATTTCCGTGTGAATCCGTCAATGTGTGGGAGTGAGGGATGCAGTAAAGATGGTGTAGTGGATTGAAAATGTGATTGTCGTATCCCAAAAGAAAATCCTTTCGTTTCCATAGAAACGTTACTCGATATAGAAGGTAATGTCTTAGAACACATAGTATTTCATAGCGACGCAATTTCCGTGTGAATTCGTCAATGTGTGGGAGTGAGGGATGCAGTAAAGAAGGATTA
Organism: Schistocerca piceifrons; assembly: GCF_021461385.2. Lineage (NCBI taxonomy): Eukaryota > Metazoa > Arthropoda > Insecta > Orthoptera > Acrididae > Schistocerca > Schistocerca piceifrons. The sequence continues at coordinate 195,763 of NW_025728282.1, forward strand.
GTTGATCGGAAATGAGATTGTCGTATCCCAAAAGAAAATCCTGTCGTTTCCATAGAAACGTTACTCGATTTAGAAGGAGAAGTCATAGAACCCATAGTATTTCATAGCGACGCAATTTCCGTGTGAATTCGTCAATGAGTGGGAGTGAGGGATGCAGTAGAGAAGGATTAGTGGATCGGAAATGAAATTGTCGTATCCCAAAAGAAAATCCTGTCGTTTCCATAGAAACATTACTCGATTTAGAAGGAGAAGTCATAGAACCCATAGTATTTCATAGCGACGCAATTTCTGTGTTAAATCGTCAATGTGAGGGAGCTAGGGATGCAATAAAGAAGTAATAGTGCATCGAGAAGGAGACACTCGTATCGCAAAAGAAAATCCTGTCGTTTCCATTGAAACGTTACTCGATTTAGAAGGAAATGTCTTAGAACACATAGTATTTCATAGCGACGCAATTTCCATGTGAATTCATCAATTTGTGGGAGTGAGGGATGCAGTAAAGAAGGATTATTGGATCGGAAATGAAAATGTCGTATCCCAAAAGAAAATCCTGTCGTTTCCATAGAAACGTTACTCAATTTAGAAGGAGAAGTCATAGAACCCATAGTATTTCATAGCGACGCAATTTCTGCGTTAATTCGTCAATGTGAGTGAGCTAGGGAAGAAATAAAAAAGGAATAGTGCATCGAGAAGGTGATACTCGTATCGCAAAAGAAAATCCTGTCGTTTCCATAGAAACGTTACTCGATTTAGAAGGAAATGTCTTAAAACACATAGTGTTTCATAGCGACGCAATTTCCGTGTGAATTCATCAATCTGTGGGAGTGAGGGATGCAGTAAAGAAGGATTAGTGGATCGGAAATGTGATTGTCGTATCCCAAAAGAAAATCCTGTCGTTTCCATAGAAACGTTACTCGATTTAGAAGGAAATGTCTTAGAACACATAGTATTTCATAGCGACGCAATTTTCGTGTGAATTCGTCAGTGTGTGGGAGTGAGGGATGCAGTAAAGAATGATTAGTGGATCGGAAATGAGATTGTTGTATCCCAAAAGTAAATTCTGTCGTTTCCACAGAAACGTTACTCGATTTAGAAGGAAATGTCTTAGAACACATAGTATTTCATAGCGACGCAATTTCCGTGTGAATTCGTCAATGTGTGGGAGTGAGAGATGCAGTAAAGTAGGATTAGTGGATCGGAAATGTGATTGTTGTATCCCAAAAGAAAATCCTGTCGTTTCCATAGAAACGTTACTCGATTTAGAAGGAGAAGTCATAGAACCCATAGTATTTCATAGCGACGCAATTTCCGTGTGAATTCGTCAATGAGTGGGAGTGAGGGATGCAGTACAGAAGGATTAGTGGATCGGAAATGAGATTGTCGTATCCCAAAAGAAAATCCTGTCGTTTCTATAGAAACGTTACTCGATTTAGAAGGAAATGTCTTAGAACACATAGTATTTCATAGCGACGCAATTTCCGTGTTAATTCGTCAATGTGAGGAAGCTAGGGATGCAATAAAGAAGGAATAGTGCATCGAGAAGGAGATACTCGTATCGCAAAAGAAAAACCAATCGTTTCCATAGAAACGATACTCGATTTAGAAGGAGAAGTCATAGAACCCATAGTATTTCATTGCGACGCAATTTCCGTGTGAATCCGTCAATGTGTGGGAGTGAGGGATGCAGTAAAGATGGTGTAGTGGATTGAAAATGTGATTGTCGTATCCCAAAAGAAAATCCTTTCGTTTCCATAGAAACGTTACTCGATATAGAAGGAAATGTCTTAGAACACATAGTATTTCATAGCGACGCAATTTCCGTGTGAATTCTTCAATGTGTGGGAGTGAGGGATGCAGTAAAGAAGGATTAGTTGATCGGAAATGAGATTGTCGTATCCCAAAAGAAAATCCTGTCGTTTCCATAGAAACGTTACTCGATTTAGAAGGAGAAGTCATAGAACCCATAGTATTTCATAGCGACGCAATTTCCGTGTGAATTCGTCAATGAGTGGGAGTGAGGGATGCAGTAGAGAAGGATTAGTGGATCGGAAATGAAATTGTCGTATCCCAAAAGAAAATTCTGTCGTTTCCATATAAACATTACTCGATTTAGAAGGAGAAGTCATAGAACCCATAGTATTTCATAGCGACGCAATTTCTGTGTTAAATCGTCAATGTGAGGGAGCTAGGGATGCAATAAAGAAGTAATAGTGCATCGAGAAGGAGACACTCGTATCGCAAAAGAAAATCCTGTCGTTTCCATTGAAACGTTACTCGATTTAGAAGGAAATGTCTTAGAACACATAGTATTTCATAGCGACGCAATTTCCATGTGAATTCATCAATTTGTGGGAGTGAGGGATGCAGTAAAGAAGGATTATTGGATCGGAAATGAAAATGTCGTATCCCAAAAGAAAATCCTGTCGTTTCCATAGAAACGTTACTCAATTTAGAAGGAGAAGTCATAGAACCCATAGTATTTCATAGCGACGCAATTTCTGCGTTAATTCGTCAATGTGAGTGAGCTAGGGATGCAATAAAAAAGGAATAGTGCATCGAGAAGGTGATACTCGTATCGCAAAAGAAAATCCTGTCGTTTCCATAGAAACGTTACTCGATTTAGAAGGAAATGTCTTAGAACACATAGTATTTCATAGCGACGCAATTTCCGTGTGAATTCGTCAATGAGTGGGAGTGAGGGATGCAGTAAAGAAGGATTAGTGGATCGGAAATGAGATTGTCGTATCCCAAAAGAAAATCCTGTCTTTTCCATAGAAACATTACTCGATTTAGAAGGAGAAGTCATAGAACCCATAGTATTTAATAGCGACGCAATTTCTGTGTTAAATCGTCAATGTGAGGGAGCTAGGGATGCAATAAAGAAGTAATAGTGCATCGAGAAGGAGATACTCGTATCGCAAAAGAAAATCCTGTCGTTTCCATTGCAACGTTACTCGATTTAGAAGGAAATGTCTTAGAACACATAGTATTTCATAGCGACGCAATTTCCGTGTGAATTCATCAATGTGTGGGAGTGAGGGGTGCAGTAAAGAAGGATTATTGGATCGGAAATGAAAGTGTCGTATCCCAAAAGAAAATCCTGTCGTTTCCATAGAAACGTTACTCGATTTAGAAGGAGAAGTCATAGAACCCATAGTATTTCATAGCGACGCAATTTCTGTGTTAATTCGTCAATGTGAGTGAGCAAGGGATGCAATAAAAAAGGAATAGTGCATCGAGAAGGTGATACTCGTATCGCAAAAGAAAATCCTGTCGTTTCCATAGAAACGTTACTCGATTTAGAAGGAAATGTCTTAGAACACATAGTATTTCATAGCGACGCAATTTCCGTGTGAATTCGTGAATGTGTGGGAGTGACGGATGCAGTAAAGGTGGATTGGTGGATCGGAAATGTGATTGTCGTATCCCAAAAGAAAATTCCTTTCGTTTCCATAGATACGTTACTCGATTTAGAAGAAAATGTCTTAGAACACATAGTATTTCATAGCGACGCAATTTCCGTGTGAATTCGTCAATGTGTGGGAGTGAGGGATGCAGTAAGGAAGGATTAGTGTATCGGAAATGAGATTGTCGTATCCCAAAAGAAAATCCTGTCGGTTCCACAGAAACGTTACTCGATTTAGAAGGAAATGTCTTAGAACACATAGTATTTTATAGCGACGCAATTTCCGTGTGAATTCGTCAATGAGTGGGAGTGAGGGATGCAGTACAGAAGGATTAGTGGATCGGAAATGAGATTGTCGCATCCCAAAAGAAAATCCTGTCGTTTCTATAGAAACGTTACTCGATTTAGAAGGAAATGTCTTAGAACACATAGTATTTCATAGCGACGCAATTTCCGTGTTAATTCGTCAATGTGAGGGAGCTAGGGATGCAATAAAGAAGGAATAGTGCATCGAGAAGGAGATACTCGTATCGCAAAAGAAAAACCAATCGTTTCCATAGAAACGATACTCGATTTAGAAGGAGAAGTCGTAGAACCCATAGTATTTCATTGCGACGCAATTTCCGTGTGAATCCGTCAATGTGTGGGAGTGAGGGATGCAGTAAAGATGGTGTAGTGGATTGAAAATGTGATTGTCGTATCCCAAAAGAAAATCCTTTCGTTTCCATAGAAACGTTACTCGATATAGAAGGTAATGTCTTAGAACACATAGTATTTCATAGCGACGCAATTTCCGTGTGAATTCGTCAATGTGTGGGAGTGAGGGATGCAGTAAAGAAGGATTAGTTGATCGGAAATGAGATTGTCGTATCCCAAAAGAAAATCCTGTCGTTTCCATAGAAACGTTACTCGATTTAGAAGGAGAAGTCATAGAACCCATAGTATTTCATAGCGACGCAATTTCCGTGTGAATTCGTCAATGAGTGGGAGTGAGGGATGCAGTAGAGAAGGATTAGTGGATCGGAAATGAAATTGTCGTATCCCAAAAGAAAATCCTGTCGTTTCCATAGAAACATTACTCGATTTAGAAGGAGAAGTCATAGAACCCATAGTATTTCATAGCGACGCAATTTCTGTGTTAAATCGTCAATGTGAGGGAGCTAGGGATGCAATAAAGAAGTAATAGTGCATCGAGAAGGAGACACTCGTATCGCAAAAGAAAATCCTGTCGTTTCCATTGAAACGTTACTCGATTTAGAAGGAAATGTCTTAGAACACATAGTATTTCATAGCGACGCAATTTCCATGTGAATTCATCAATTTGTGGGAGTGAGGGATGCAGTAAAGAAGGATTATTGGATCGGAAATGAAAATGTCGTATCCCAAAAGAAAATCCTGTCGTTTCCATAGAAACGTTACTCAATTTAGAAGGAGAAGTCATAGAACCCATAGTATTTCATAGCGACGCAATTTCTGCGTTAATTCGTCAATGTGAGTGAGCTAGGGATGCAATAAAAAAGGAATAGTGCATCGAGAAGGTGATACTCGTATCGCAAAAGAAAATCCTGCCGTTTCCATACAAACGTTACTCGATTTAGAAGGAAATGTCTTAAAACACATAGTGTTTCATAGCGACGCAATTTCCGTGTGAATTCATCAATCTGTGGGAGTGAGGGATGCAGTAAAGAAGGATTAGTGGATCGGAAATGTGATTGTCGTATCCCAAAAGAAAATCCTGTCGTTTCCATAGAAACGTTACTCGATTTAGAAGGAAATGTCTTAGAACACATAGTATTTCATAGCGACGCAATTTTCGTGTGAATTCGTCAGTGTGTGGGAGTGAGGGATGCAGTAAAGAATGATTAGTGGATCGGAAATGAGATTGTTGTATCCCAAAAGTAAATTCTGTCGTTTCCACAGAAACGTTACTCGATTTAGAAGGAAATGTCTTAGAACACATAGTATTTCATAGCGACGCAATTTCCGTGTGAATTCGTCAATGTGTGGGAGTGAGAGATGCAGTAAAGTAGGATTAGTGGATCGGAAATGTGATTGTTGTATCCCAAAAGAAAATCCTGTCGTTTCCATAGAAACGTTACTCGATTTAGAAGGAGAAGTCATAGAACCCATAGTATTTCATAGCGACGCAATTTCCGTGTGAATTCGTCAATGAGTGGGAGTGAGGGATGCAGTACAGAAGGATTAGTGGATCGGAAATGAGATTGTCGTATCCCAAAAGAAAATCCTGTCGTTTCTATAGAAACGTTACTCGATTTAGAAGGAAATGTCTTAGAACACATAGTATTTCATAGCGACGCAATTTCCGTGTTAATTCGTCAATGTGAGGAAGCTAGGGATGCAATAAAGAAGGAATAGTGCATCGAGAAGGAGATACTCGTATCGCAAAAGAAAAACCAATCGTTTCCATAGAAACGATACTCGATTTAGAAGGAGAAGTCATAGAACCCATAGTATTTCATTGCGACGCAATTTCCGTGTGAATCCGTCAATGTGTGGGAGTGAGGGATGCAGTAAAGATGGTGTAGTGGATTGAAAATGTGATTGTCGTATCCCAAAAGAAAATCCTTTCGTTTCCATAGAAACGTTACTCGATATAGAAGGAAATGTCTTAGAACACATAGTATTTCATAGCGACGCAATTTCCGTGTGAATTCTTCAATGTGTGGGAGTGAGGGATGCAGTAAAGAAGGATTAGTTGATCGGAAATGAGATTGTCGTATCCCAAAAGAAAATCCTGTCGTTTCCATAGAAACGTTACTCGATTTAGAAGGAAATGTCTTAGAACACATAGTATTTCATAGCGACGCAATTTCCGTGTGAATTCGTCAATGAGTGGGAGTGAGGGATGCAGTAGAGAAGGATTAGTGGATCGGAAATGAAATTGTCGTATCCCAAAAGAAAATTCTGTCGTTTCCATATAAACATTACTCGATTTAGAAGGAGAAGTCATAGAACCCATAGTATTTCATAGCGACGCAATTTCTGTGTTAAATCGTCAATGTGAGGGAGCTAGGGATGCAATAAAGAAGTAATAGTGCATCGAGAAGGAGACACTCGTATCGCAAAAGAAAATCCTGTCGTTTCCATTGAAACGTTACTCGATTTAGAAGGAAATGTCTTAGAACACATAGTATTTCATAGCGACGCAATTTCCATGTGAATTCATCAATTTGTGGGAGTGAGGGATGCAGTAAAGAAGGATTATTGGATCGGAAATGAAAATGTCGTATCCCAAAAGAAAATCCTGTCGTTTCCATAGAAACGTTACTCAATTTAGAAGGAGAAGTCATAGAACCCATAGTATTTCATAGCGACGCAATTTCTGCGTTAATTCGTCAATGTGAGTGAGCTAGGGATGCAATAAAAAAGGAATAGTGCATCGAGAAGGTGATACTCGTATCGCAAAAGAAAATCCTGTCGTTTCCATAGAAACGTTACTCGATTTAGAAGGAAATGTCTTAGAACACATAGTATTTCATAGCGACGCAATTTCCGTGTGAATTCGTCAATGTGTCGGAGTGAGGGATGCAGTAAAGAAGGATTAGTTGATCGGAAATGAGATTGTCGTATCCCAAAAGAAAATCCTGTCGTTTCCATAGAAACATTACTCGATTTAGAAGAAGAAGTCATAGAACCCATAGTATTTCATTGCGACGCAATTGCCCTGTGAATTCGTCAATGAGTGGGAGTGAGGGATGCAGTAAAGAAGGATTAGTGGATCGGAAATGTGATTGTCATATCCCAAAAGAAAATCCTTTCGTTTCCATAGAAACGTTACTCGATTTAGAAGGAAATGTCTTAGAACACATGGTAGTTCATAGCGACGCAATTTCCGTGTGAATTCGTCAATGAGTGGGAGTGAGGGATGCAGTAAAGAAGGATTAGTGGATCGGAAATGAAATTGTCGTATCCCAAAAGAAAATCCTGTCGTTTCCATAGAAACATTACTCGATTTAGTAGGAGAAGTCATAGAACCCATAGTATTTCATAGCGACGCAATTTCTGTGTTAAATCGTCAATGTGAGGGACCTAGGGATGCAATAAAGAAGTAATAGTGCATCGAGAAGGAGACACTCGTATCGCAAAAGAAAATCCTGTCGTTTCCATTGAAACGTTACTCGATTTAGAAGGAAATGTCTTTAAACACATAGTATTTCATAGGGACGCAATTTCCATGTGAATTCATCAATTTGTGGGAGAGAGGGATGCAGTAAAGAAGGATTAATGGATCGGAAATGAAAATGACGTATCCCAAAAGAAAATCCTGTCATTTCCATAGAAACGTTACTCAATTTAGAAGGAGAAGTCATAGAACCCATAGTATTTCATAGCGACACAATTTTCGTGTGAATTCGTCAGTGTGTGGGAGTGAGGGATGCAGTAAAGAATGATTAGTGGATCGGAAATGAGATTGTCGTATCCCAAAAGTAAATTCTGTCGTTTCCACAGAAACGTTACTCGATTTAGAAGGAAATGTCTTAGAACACATAGTATTTCATAGCGACGCAATTTCCGTGTGAATTCGTCAATGTGTGGGAGTGAGAGATGCAGTAAAGTAGGATTAGTGGATCGGAAATGTGATTGTCGTATCCCAAAAGAAATCCTGTCGTTTCCATAGAAACGTTACTCGATTTAGAAGGAGAAGTCATAGAACCCATAGTATTTCATAGCCACGCAATTTCCGTGTGAATTCGTCAATGAGTGGGAGTGAGGGATGCAGTAAAGGAGGATTAGTGGATCGGAAATGAGATTGTCGTATCCCAAAGGAAAATCCTGTCGTTTCCATAGAAACGTTACTCGATTTAGAAGGAAATGTCTTAGAACACGTAGTATTTCATAGCGACGCAATTTCCGTGTGAATTCGTCAATGTGTGGGAGTGAGGGATGCAGTAAAGGAGGATTAGTGGATCGGAAATGAGATTGTCGTATCCCAAAAAAAAATCCTGTCGTTTCCGTAGAAACGTTACTCGATTTAGAAGGAAATGTCTTTGAACACATAGTATTTCGTAGCGACGCAATTTCCGTGTGAATTCGTCAATGAGTGGGAGTGAGGGATGCAGTAAAGAAGGATTAGTGGATCGGAATTGTGATTGTCATATCCCAAAAGAAAATCCTGTCGTTTCCATAAAAACGTTACTCGATTTAGAAAGAAATGCCTTAGAACACATAGTATTTCATAGCGACGCAATTTCCGTGTGAAATCGTCAATGAATGGAGTGAGGGATGCAGTAAAGAAGGATTAGTGGATCGAAATGTGATTGTCGTATCCCATAAAAAAATCCTGTCGTTTCCATAGAAACGTTACTCGATTTAGAAGGAAATGTCTTAGAACACATAGTATTTCATAGCGACGCAATTTCCGTGTGAATTCTTCAATGTGTGGGAGTGAGGGATGCAGTAAAGAAGGATTAGTTGATCGGAAATGAGATTGTCGTATCCCAAAAGAAAATCCTGTCGTTTCCATAGAAACGTTACTCGATTTAGAAGGAGAAGTCATAGAACCCATAGTATTTCATAGCGACGCAATTTCCGTGTGAATTCGTCAATGAGTGGGAGTGAGGGATGCAGTAGAGAAGGATTAGTGGATCGGAAATGAAATTGTCGTATCCCAAAAGAAAATTCTGTCGTTTCCATATAAACATTACTCGATTTAGAAGGAGAAGTCATAGAACCCATAGTATTTCATAGCGACGCAATTTCTGTGTTAAATCGTCAATGTGAGGGAGCTAGGGATGCAATAAAGAAGTAATAGTGCATCGAGAAGGAGACACTCGTATCGCAAAAGAAAATCCTGTCGTTTCCATTGAAACGTTACTCGATTTAGAAGGAAATGTCTTAGAACACATAGTATTTCATAGCGACGCAATTTCCATGTGAATTCATCAATTTGTGGGAGTGAGGGATGCAGTAAAGAAGGATTATTGGATCGGAAATGAAAATGTCGTATCCCAAAAGAAAATCCTGTCGTTTCCATAGAAACGTTACTCAATTTAGAAGGAGAAGTCATAGAACCCATAGTATTTCATAGCGACGCAATTTCTGCGTTAATTCGTCAATGTGAGTGAGCTAGGGATGCAATAAAAAAGGAATAGTGCATCGAGAAGGTGATACTCGTATCGCAAAAGAAAATCCTGTCGTTTCCATAGAAACGTTACTCGATTTAGAAGGAAATGTCTTAGAACACATAGTATTTCATAGCGACGCAATTTCCGTGTGAATTCGTCAATGTGTCGGAGTGAGGGATGCAGTAAAGAAGGATTAGTTGATCGGAAATGAGATTGTCGTATCCCAAAAGAAAATCCTGTCGTTTCCATAGAAACATTACTCGATTTAGAAGAAGAAGTCATAGAACCCATAGTATTTCATTGCGACGCAATTGCCCTGTGAATTCGTCAATGAGTGGGAGTGAGGGATGCAGTAAAGAAGGATTAGTGGATCGGAAATGTGATTGTCATATCCCAAAAGAAAATCCTTTCGTTTCCATAGAAACGTTACTCGATTTAGAAGGAAATGTCTTAGAACACATGGTAGTTCATAGCGACGCAATTTCCGTGTGAATTCGTCAATGAGTGGGAGTGAGGGATGCAGTAAAGAAGGATTAGTGGATCGGAAATGAAATTGTCGTATCCCAAAAGAAAATCCTGTCGTTTCCATAGAAACATTACTCGATTTAGTAGGAGAAGTCATAGAACCCATAGTATTTCATAGCGACGCAATTTCTGTGTTAAATCGTCAATGTGAGGGACCTAGGGATGCAATAAAGAAGTAATAGTGCATCGAGAAGGAGACACTCGTATCGCAAAAGAAAATCCTGTCGTTTCCATTGAAACGTTACTCGATTTAGAAGGAAATGTCTTTAAAAACGTTACTCGATTTAGAAGGAAATGTCTTTAAACACATAGTATTTCATAGGGACGCAATTTCCATGTGAATTCATCAATTTGTGGGAGAGAGGGATGCAGTAAAGAAGGATTAATGGATCGGAAATGAAAATGACGTATCCCAAAAGAAAATCCTGTCATTTCCATAGAAACGTTACTCAATTTAGAAGGAGAAGTCATAGAACCCATAGTATTTCATAGCGACACAATTTTCGTGTGAATTCGTCAGTGTGTGGGAGTGAGGGATGCAGTAAAGAATGATTAGTGGATCGGAAATGAGATTGTCGTATCCCAAAAGTAAATTCTGTCGTTTCCACAGAAACGTTACTCGATTTAGAAGGAAATGTCTTAGAACACATAGTATTTCATAGCGACGCAATTTCCGTGTGAATTCGTCAATGTGTGGGAGTGAGAGATGCAGTAAAGTAGGATTAGTGGATCGGAAATGTGATTGTCGTATCCCAAAAGAAATCCTGTCGTTTCCATAGAAACGTTACTCGATTTAGAAGGAGAAGTCATAGAACCCATAGTATTTCATAGCCACGCAATTTCCGTGTGAATTCGTCAATGAGTGGGAGTGAGGGATGCAGTAAAGGAGGATTAGTGGATCGGAAATGAGATTGTCGTATCCCAAAGGAAAATCCTGTCGTTTCCATAGAAAACGTTACTCGATTTAGAAGGAAATGTCTTAGAAACGTAGTATTTCATAGCGACGCAATTTCCGTGTGAATTCGTCAATGTGTGGGAGTGAGGGATGCAGTAAAGGAGGATTAGTGGATCGGAAATGAGATTGTCGTATCCCAAAAAAAAATCCTGTCGTTTCCGTAGAAACGTTACTCGATTTAGAAGGAAATGTCTTTGAACACATAGTATTTCGTAGCGACGCAATTTCCGTGTGAATTCGTCAATGAGTGGGAGTGAGGGATGCAGTAAAGAAGGATTAGTGGATCGGAATTGTGATTGTCATATCCCAAAAGAAAATCCTGTCGATTTCCATAAAAAACGTTACTCGATTTAGAAAGAAATGCCTTAGAACACATAGTATTTCATAGCGACGCAATTTCCGTGTGAAATCGTCAATGAATGGGAGTGAGGGATGCAGTAAAGAAGGATTAGTGGATCGGAAATGTGATTGTCGTATCCCATAAAAAAATCCTGTCGTTTCCATAGAAACGTTACTCGATTTAGAAGGAAATGTCTTACAACACATAGTATTTCATAGCGACGCAATTTCCATGTAAATTCGTCAATGAGTGGGAGTGAGGGATGCAGTAAAGAATGATTAGTGGATCGGAATTGAGATTGTCGTATCCCAAAAGAAAATCCTGTCGTTTCCATAGAAAAGTTTACTCGATTTAGAAGGAAATGTCTTAGAACACATAGTATTTCATAGCGACGCAATTTCCGTATGAATTCGTCAATGAGTGGGAGTGAGGGATGCAGTAAAGAAGGATTAGTGGATCGGAAATGTGATTGTCGTATCCCAAAAGAAAATCCTGTCGTTTCCATAGAAACGTTACTCGATTTAGAAGGAAATGTCTTAGAACACATAGTATTTCATAGCGACGCAATTTCCGTGTGAATTCGTCAATGTGTGGGAGTGAGGGATGCAGTAAAGAAGGATTAGTGGATCGGAAATGAGATTGTCGTATCTCAAAAGAAAATCCTGTCGTTTCCATAGATACGTTACTCGATTTAGAAGGAAATGTCTTAGAACACATAGTATTTCATAGCGACGCAATTTCCGTAATGAATGCGTCAATGAGTGGGAGTGAGGGATGCAGTAAAGAAGGATTAGTGGATCGGAAATGTGATTGTCGTATCCCAAAAGAAAATCCTGTCGTTTCCATAGAAACGTTACTCGATTTAGAAGGAAATGTCTTAGAACACATTGTATTTCATAGCGACGCAATTTCCGTGTGAATTCGTCAATGTGTGGGAGTGAGGGATGCAGTAAAGAAGGATTAGTGGATCGGAAATGAGATTGTCGTATCCCAAAAGAAAATCCTGTCGTTTCCATAGAAACGATACTCGATTTAGAAGGAAATGTCTTAGAACACATAGTATTTAATAGCGACGCAATTTCCGTGTGAATTCGTCAATGTGTGGGAGTGAGGGATGCAATAAAGAAGGATTAGTGGATCGGAAATGAGATTGTCGTATCCCAAAAGAAAATCCCGTCGTTTCCAAAGAAACGTTACTCGATTTGGAAGGAAATGTCATAGAACCCATAGAATTTCATTGCGACGCAATTTGCGAGTGAATTCGTCAGTGTGTGGGAGTGAGGGATGCAGTAAAGAATGATTAGTGGATCGGAAATGAGATTGTTGTATCCCAAAAGTAAATTCTGTCGTTTTCCACAGAAACGTTACTCGATTTAGAAGGAAATGTCTTAGAACACATAGTATTTCATAGCGACGCAATTTCCGTGTGAATTCGTCAATGTGTGGGAGTGAGAGATGCAGTAAAGTAGGATTAGTGGATCGGAAATGTGATTGTTGTATCCCAAAAGAAAATCCTGTCGTTTCCATAGAAACGTTACTCGATTTAGAAGGAGAAGTCATAGAACCCATAGTATTTCATAGCGACGCAACTTTCCGTGTGAATTCGTCAATGAGTGGGAGTGAGGGATGCAGTACAGAAGGATTAGTGGATCGGAAATGAGATTGTCGTATCCCAAAAGAAAATCCTGTCGTTTCTATAGAAACGTTACTCGATTTAGAGGGAAATGTCTTAGAACACATAGTATTTCATAGCGACGCAATTTCCGTGTTAATTCGTCAATGTGAGGAAGCTAGGGATGCAATAAAGAAGAATAGTGCATCGAGAAGGAGATACTCGTATCGCAAAAGAAAAACCAATCGTTTCCATAGAAACGATACTCGATTTAGAAGGAGAAGTCATAGAACCCATAGTTATTTCATTGCGACGCAATTTCCGTGTGAATCCGTCAATGTGTGGGAAGTGAGGGATGCAGTAAAGATGGTGTAGTGGATTGAAAATGTGATTGTCGTATCCCAAAAGAAAATCCTTTCGTTTCCATAGAAACGTTACTCGATATAGAAGGAAATGTCTTAGAACACATAGTATTTCATAGCGACGCAATTTCCGTGTGAATTCTTCAATGTGTGGGAGTGAGGGATGCAGTAAAGAAGGATTAGTTGATCGGAAATGAGATTGTCGTATCCCAAAAGAAAATCCTGTCGTTTCCATAGAAACGTTACCGATTTAGAAGGAGAAGTCATAGAACCCATAGTATTTCATAGCGACGCAATTTCCGTGTGAATTCGTCAATGAGTGGGAGTGAGGGAATGCAGTAGAGAAGGATTAGTGGATCGGAAATGAAATTGTCGTATCCCAAAAGAAAATTCTGTCGTTTCCATATAAACATTACTCGATTTAGAAGGGAGAAGTCATAGAACCCATAGTATTTCATAGCGACGCAATTTCTGTGTTAAATCGTCAATGTGAGGGAGCTAGGGATGCAATAAAGAAGTAATAGTGCATCGAGAAGGAGACACTCGTATCGCAAAAGAAAATCCTGTCGTTTCCATTGAAACGTTACTCGATTTAGAAGGAAATGTCTTAGAACACATAGTATTTCATAGCGACGCAATTTCCATGTGAATTCATCAATTTGTGGGAGTGAGGGATGCAGTAAAGAAGGATTATTGGATCGGAAATGAAAATGTCGTATCCCAAAAGAAAATCCTGTCGATTCCATAGGAAACGTTACTCAATTTAGAAGGAGAAGTCATAGAACCCATAGTATTTCAGTAGCGACGCAATTTCTGCGTTAATTCGTCAATGTGAGTGAGCTAGGGATGCAATAAAAAAGGAAATAGTGCATCGAGAAGGTGATACTCGTATCGCAAAAGAAAATCCTGTCGTTTCCATAGAAACGTTACTCGATTTAGAAGGAAATGTCTTAGAACACATAGTATTTCATAGCGACGCAATTTCCGTGTGAATTCGTCAATGTGTCGGAGTGAGGGATGCAGTAAAGAAGGATTAGTTGATCGGAAATGAGATTGTCGTATCCCAAAAGAAAATCCTGTCGTTTCCATAGAAACATTACTCGATTTAGAAGAAGAAGTCATAGAACCCATAGTATTTCATTGCGACGCAATTGCCCTGTGAATTCGTCAATGAGTGGGAGTGAGGGATGCAGTAAAGAAGGATTAGTGGATCGGAAATGTGATTGTCATATCCCAAAAGAAAATCCTTTTCGTTTCCATAGAAAACGTACTCGATTTAGAAGGAAATGTCTTAGAACACATGGTAGTTCATAGCGACGGCAATTTCCGTGTGAATTCGTCAATGAGTGGGAGTGAGGGATGCATTAGTGGATCGGAAATGAAATTGTCGTATCCCAAAAGAAAATCCTGTCGTTTCCATAGAAACATTACTCGATTTAGTAGGAGAAGTCATAGAACCCATAGTATTTCATAGCGACGCAATTTCTGTGTTAAATCGTCAATGTGAGGGACCTAGGGATGCAATAAAGAAGTAATAGTGCATCGAGAAGGAGACACTCGTATCGCAAAAGAAAATCCTGTCGTTTCCATTGAAACGTTACTCGATTTAGAAGGAAATGTCTTTAAACACATAGTATTTCATAGGGACGCAATTTCCATGTGAATTCATCAATTTGTGGGAGAGAGGGATGCAGTAAAGAAGGATTAATGGATCGGAAATGAAAATGACGTATCCCAAAAGAAAATCCTGTCATTTCCATAGAAACGTTACTCAATTTAGAAGGAGAAGTCATAGAACCCATAGTATTTCATAGCGACACAATTTTCGTGTGAATTCGTCAGTGTGTGGGAGTGAGGGATGCAGTAAAGAATGATTAGTGGATCGGAAATGAGATTGTCGTATCCCAAAAGTAAATTCTGTCGTTTCCACAGAAACGTTACTCGATTTAGAAGGAAATGTCTTAGAACACATAGTATTTCATAGCGACGCAATTTCCGTGTGAATTCGTCAATGTGTGGGAGTGAGAGATGCAGTAAAGTAGGATTAGTGGATCGGAAATGTGATTGTCGTATCCCAAAAGAAATCCTGTCGTTTCCATAGAAACGTTACTCGATTTAGAAGGAGAAGTCATAGAACCCATAGTATTTCATAGCCACGCAATTTCCGTGTGAATTCGTCAATGAGTGGGAGTGAGGGATGCAGTAAAGGAGGATTAGTGGATCGGAAATGAGATTGTCGTATCCCAAAGGAAAATCCTGTCGTTTCCATAGAAACGTTACTCGATTTAGAAGGAAATGTCTTAGAACACGTAGTATTTCATAGCGACGCAATTTCCGTGTGAATTCGTCAATGTGTGGGAGTGAGGGATGCAGTAAAGGAGGATTAGTGGATCGGAAATGAGATTGTCGTATCCCAAAAAAAAATCCTGTCGTTTCCGTAGAAACGTTACTCGATTTAGAAGGAAATGTCTTTGAACACATAGTATTTCGTAGCGACGCAATTTCCGTGTGAATTCGTCAATGAGTGGGAGTGAGGGATGCAGTAAAGAAGGATTAGTGGATCGGAATTGTGATTGTCATATCCCAAAAGAAAATCCTGTCGTTTCCATAAAAACGTTACTCGATTTAGAAAGAAATGCCTTAGAACACATAGTATTTCATAGCGACGCAATTTCCGTGTGAAATCGTCAATGAATGGGAGTGAGGGATGCAGTAAAGAAGGATTAGTGGATCGGAAATGTGATTGTCGTATCCCATAAAAAAATCCTGTCGTTTCCATAGAAACGTTACTCGATTTAGAAGGAAATGTCTTAGAACACATAGTATTTCATAGCGACGCAATTTCCGTGTGAATTCTTCAATGTGTGGGAGTGAGGGATGCAGTAAAGAAGGATTAGTTGATCGGAAATGAGATTGTCGTATCCCAAAAGAAAATCCTGTCGTTTCCATAGAAACGTTACTCGATTTAGAAGGAGAAGTCATAGAACCCATAGTATTTCATAGCGACGCAATTTCCGTGTGAATTCGTCAATGAGTGGGAGTGAGGGATGCAGTAGAGAAGGATTAGTGGATCGGAAATGAAATTGTCGTATCCCAAAAGAAAATTCTGTCGTTTCCATATAAACATTACTCGATTTAGAAGGAGAAGTCATAGAACCCATAGTATTTCATAGCGACGCAATTTCTGTGTTAAATCGTCAATGTGAGGGAGCTAGGGATGCAATAAAGAAGTAATAGTGCATCGAGAAGGAGACACTCGTATCGCAAAAGAAAATCCTGTCGTTTCCATTGAAACGTTACTCGATTTAGAAGGAAATGTCTTAGAACACATAGTATTTCATAGCGACGCAATTTCCATGTGAATTCATCAATTTGTGGGAGTGAGGGATGCAGTAAAGAAGGATTATTGGATCGGAAATGAAAATGTCGTATCCCAAAAGAAAATCCTGTCGTTTCCATAGAAACGTTACTCAATTTAGAAGGAGAAGTCATAGAACCCATAGTATTTCATAGCGACGCAATTTCTGCGTTAATTCGTCAATGTGAGTGAGCTAGGGATGCAATAAAAAAGGAATAGTGCATCGAGAAGGTGATACTCGTATCGCAAAAGAAAATCCTGTCGTTTCCATAGAAACGTTACTCGATTTAGAAGGAAATGTCTTAGAACACATAGTATTTCATAGCGACGCAATTTCCGTGTGAATTCGTCAATGTGTCGGAGTGAGGGATGCAGTAAAGAAGGATTAGTTGATCGGAAATGAGATTGTCGTATCCCAAAAGAAAATCCTGTCGTTTCCATAGAAACATTACTCGATTTAGAAGAAGAAGTCATAGAACCCATAGTATTTCATTGCGACGCAATTGCCCTGTGAATTCGTCAATGAGTGGGAGTGAGGGATGCAGTAAAGAAGGATTAGTGGATCGGAAATGTGATTGTCATATCCCAAAAGAAAATCCTTTCGTTTCCATAGAAACGTTACTCGATTTAGAAGGAAATGTCTTAGAACACATGGTAGTTCATAGCGACGCAATTTCCGTGTGAATTCGTCAATGAGTGGGAGTGAGGGATGCAGTAAAGAAGGATTAGTGGATCGGAAATGAAATTGTCGTATCCCAAAAGAAAATCCTGTCGTTTCCATAGAAACATTACTCGATTTAGTAGGAGAAGTCATAGAACCCATAGTATTTCATAGCGACGCAATTTCTGTGTTAAATCGTCAATGTGAGGGACCTAGGGATGCAATAAAGAAGTAATAGTGCATCGAGAAGGAGACACTCGTATCGCAAAAGAAAATCCTGTCGTTTCCATTGAAACGTTACTCGATTTAGAAGGAAATGTCTTTAAACACATAGTATTTCATAGGGACGCAATTTCCATGTGAATTCATCAATTTGTGGGAGAGAGGGATGCAGTAAAGAAGGATTAATGGATCGGAAATGAAAATGACGTATCCCAAAAGAAAATCCTGTCATTTCCATAGAAACGTTACTCAATTTAGAAGGAGAAGTCATAGAACCCATAGTATTTCATAGCGACACAATTTTCGTGTGAATTCGTCAGTGTGTGGGAGTGAGGGATGCAGTAAAGAATGATTAGTGGATCGGAAATGAGATTGTCGTATCCCAAAAGTAAATTCTGTCGTTTCCACAGAAACGTTACTCGATTTAGAAGGAAATGTCTTAGAACACATAGTATTTCATAGCGACGCAATTTCCGTGTGAATTCGTCAATGTGTGGGAGTGAGAGATGCAGTAAAGTAGGATTAGTGGATCGGAAATGTGATTGTCGTATCCCAAAAGAAATCCTGTCGTTTCCATAGAAACGTTACTCGATTTAGAAGGAGAAGTCATAGAACCCATAGTATTTCATAGCCACGCAATTTCCGTGTGAATTCGTCAATGAGTGGGAGTGAGGGATGCAGTAAAGGAGGATTAGTGGATCGGAAATGAGATTGTCGTATCCCAAAGGAAAATCCTGTCGTTTCCATAGAAACGTTACTCGATTTAGAAGGAAATGTCTTAGAACACGTAGTATTTCATAGCGACGCAATTTCCGTGTGAATTCGTCAATGTGTGGGAGTGAGGGATGCAGTAAAGGAGGATTAGTGGATCGGAAATGAGATTGTCGTATCCCAAAAAAAAATCCTGTCGTTTCCGTAGAAACGTTACTCGATTTAGAAGGAAATGTCTTTGAACACATAGTATTTCGTAGCGACGCAATTTCCGTGTGAATTCGTCAATGAGTGGGAGTGAGGGATGCAGTAAAGAAGGATTAGTGGATCGGAATTGTGATTGTCATATCCCAAAAGAAAATCCTGTCGTTTCCATAAAAACGTTACTCGATTTAGAAAGAAATGCCTTAGAACACATAGTATTTCATAGCGACGCAATTTCCGTGTGAAATCGTCAATGAATGGGAGTGAGGGATGCAGTAAAGAAGGATTAGTGGATCGGAAATGTGATTGTCGTATCCCATAAAAAAATCCTGTCGTTTCCATAGAAACGTTACTCGATTTAGAAGGAAATGTCTTACAACACATAGTATTTCATAGCGACGCAATTTCCATGTAAATTCGTCAATGAGTGGGAGTGAGGGATGCAGTAAAGAATGATTAGTGGATCGGAATTGAGATTGTCGTATCCCAAAAGAAAATCCTGTCGTTTCCATAGAAAAGTTACTCGATTTAGAAGGAAATGTCTTAGAACACATAGTATTTCATAGCGACGCAATTTCCGTATGAATTCGTCAATGAGTGGGAGTGAGGGATGCAGTAAAGAAGGATTAGTGGATCGGAAATGTGATTGTCGTATCCCAAAAGAAAATCCTGTCGTTTCCATAGAAACGTTACTCGATTTAGAAGGAAATGTCTTAGAACACATAGTATTTCATAGCGACGCAATTTCCGTGTGAATTCGTCAATGTGTGGGAGTGAGGGATGCAGTAAAGAAGGATTAGTGGATCGGAAATGAGATTGTCGTATCTCAAAAGAAAATCCTGTCGTTTCCATAGATACGTTACTCGATTTAGAAGGAAATGTCTTAGAACACATAGTATTTCATAGCGACGCAATTTCCGTATGAATGCGTCAATGAGTGGGAGTGAGGGATGCAGTAAAGAAGGATTAGTGGATCGGAAATGTGATTGTCGTATCCCAAAAGAAAATCCTGTCGTTTCCATAGAAACGTTACTCGATTTAGAAGGAAATGTCTTAGAACACATTGTATTTCATAGCGACGCAATTTCCGTGTGAATTCGTCAATGTGTGGGAGTGAGGGATGCAGTAAAGAAGGATTAGTGGATCGGAAATGAGATTGTCGTATCCCAAAAGAAAATCCTGTCGTTTCCATAGAAACGATACTCGATTTAGAAGGAAATGTCTTAGAAAACATAGTATTTAATAGCGACGCAATTTCCGTGTGAATTCGTCAATGTGTGGGAGTGAGGGATGCAATAAAGAAGGATTAGTGGATCGGAAATGAGATTGTCGTATCCCAAAAGAAAATCCCGTCGTTTCCAAAGAAACGTTACTCGATTTGGAAGGAAATGTCATAGAACCCATAGAATTTCATTGCGACGCAATTTGCGAGTGAATTCGTCAATGTGTGGGAGTGAGGGATGCAGTTAAGAAGGATTAGTGGATCGGAAATGAGATTGTCGTATCCCAAAAGAAAATCCTGTCGTTCCCATAGAAACGTTACTCGATTTAGAAGGAGAAGTCATAGAACCCATAGTATTTCATAGCCACGCAATTTCCGTGTGAATTCGTCAATGAGTGGGAGTGAGGGATGCAGTAAAGAAAGATTAGTGGATCGGAAATGAGATTGTCGTTTCCCAAAAGAAAATCCTGTTGTTTCCATGGAAACGTTACTCGATTTAGAAGGAAATGTCATAGAACACATAGTATTTCATAGCGACGCAATTTCCGTGTGAAATCGTCAATGAGTGGGAGTGAGGGATCCAATAAAGAAGGATTAGTGGATCGGAAATGTGATTGTCGTATCCCATAAGAAAATCCTGTCGTTTCCATAGAAACGTTACTCGATTTAGAAGGAGAAGTCATAGGACCCATAGTATATCATAGCGACGAAATTTCCGTGTGAATTCGTCAATGTGTGGGAGTGTGGGATGCAGTAAAGAAGGATTAGTGGATCGGAAAATGAGATTGTCGTATCCCAAAAGAAAATCCTGTCGTTTCCATAAAAACGTTACTCGATTTAGAAAGAAATGCCTTAGAACACATAGTATTTCATAGCGACGCAATTTCCATGTAAATTCGTCAATGAGTGGGAGTGAGGGATGCAGTAAAGAATGATTAGTGGATCGGAAATGAGATTGTCGTATCCCAAAAGAAAATCCTGTCGTTTCCATAGAAACGTTTCTCGATTTAGAAGGAAATGTCTTAGAACACATAGTATTTCATAGCGACGCAATTTCCGTATGAATTCGTCAATAAGTGGGAGTGAGGGATGCAGTAAAGAAGGATTAGTGGATCGGAAATGAAATTGTCGTATCCCAAAAGAAAATCCTGTCGTTTCCATAGAAACATTACTCGATTTAGTAGGAGAAGTCATAGAACCCATAGTATTTCATAGCGACGCAATTTCTGTGTTAAATCGTCAATGTGAGGGACCTAGGGATGCAATAAAGAAGTAATAGTGCATCGAGAAGGAGACACTCGTATCGCAAAAGAAAATCCTGTCGTTTCCATTGAAACGTTACTCGATTTAGAAGGAAATGTCTTTAAACACATAGTATTTCATAGGGACGCAATTTCCATGTGAATTCATCAATTTGTGGGAGAGAGGGATGCAGTAAAGAAGGATTAATGGATCGGAAATGAAAATGACGTATCCCAAAAGAAAATCCTGTCATTTCCATAGAAACGTTACTCAATTTAGAAGGAGAAGTCATAGAACCCATAGTATTTCATAGCGACACAATTTTCGTGTGAATTCGTCAGTGTGTGGGAGTGAGGGATGCAGTAAAGAATGATTAGTGGATCGGAAATGAGATTGTCGTATCCCAAAAGTAAATTCTGTCGTTTCCACAGAAACGTTACTCGATTTAGAAGGAAATGTCTTAGAACACATAGTATTTCATAGCGACGCAATTTCCGTGTGAATTCGTCAATGTGTGGGAGTGAGAGATGCAGTAAAGTAGGATTAGTGGATCGGAAATGTGATTGTCGTATCCCAAAAGAAATCCTGTCGTTTCCATAGAAACGTTACTCGATTTAGAAGGAGAAGTCATAGAACCCATAGTATTTCATAGCCACGCAATTTCCGTGTGAATTCGTCAATGAGTGGGAGTGAGGGATGCAGTAAAGGAGGATTAGTGGATCGGAAATGAGATTGTCGTATCCCAAAGGAAAATCCTGTCGTTTCCATAGAAACGTTACTCGATTTAGAAGGAAATGTCTTAGAACACGTAGTATTTCATAGCGACGCAATTTCCGTGTGAATTCGTCAATGTGTGGGAGTGAGGGATGCAGTAAAGGAGGATTAGTGGATCGGAAATGAGATTGTCGTATCCCAAAAAAAAATCCTGTCGTTTCCGTAGAAACGTTACTCGATTTAGAAGGAAATGTCTTTGAACACATAGTATTTCGTAGCGACGCAATTTCCGTGTGAATTCGTCAATGAGTGGGAGTGAGGGATGCAGTAAAGAAGGATTAGTGGATCGGAATTGTGATTGTCATATCCCAAAAGAAAATCCTGTCGTTTCCATAAAAACGTTACTCGATTTAGAAAGAAATGCCTTAGAACACATAGTATTTCATAGCGACGCAATTTCCGTGTGAAATCGTCAATGAATGGGAGTGAGGGATGCAGTAAAGAAGGATTAGTGGATCGGAAATGTGATTGTCGTATCCCATAAAAAAATCCTGTCGTTTCCATAGAAACGTTACTCGATTTAGAAGGAAATGTCTTAGAACACATAGTATTTCATAGCGACGCAATTTCCATGTAAATTCGTCAATGAGTGGGAGTGAGGGATGCAGTAAAGAATGATTAGTGGATCGGAATTGAGATTGTCGTATCCCAAAAGAAAATCCTGTCGTTTCCATAGAAAAGTTACTCGATTTAGAAGGAAATGTCTTAGAACACATAGTATTTCATAGCGACGCAATTTCCGTATGAATTCGTCAATGAGTGGGAGTGAGGGATGCAGTAAAGAAGGATTAGTGGATCGGAAATGTGATTGTCGTATCCCAAAAGAAAATCCTGTCGTTTCCATAGAAACGTTACTCGATTTAGAAGGAAATGTCTTAGAACACATAGTATTTCATAGCGACGCAATTTCCGTGTGAATTCGTCAATGTGTGGGAGTGAGGGATGCAGTAAAGAAGGATTAGTGGATCGGAAATGAGATTGTCGTATCTCAAAAGAAAATCCTGTCGTTTCCATAGATACGTTACTCGATTTAGAAGGAAATGTCTTAGAACACATAGTATTTCATAGCGACGCAATTTCCGTATGAATGCGTCAATGAGTGGGAGTGAGGGATGCAGTAAAGAAGGATTAGTGGATCGGAAATGTGATTGTCGTATCCCAAAAGAAAATCCTGTCGTTTCCATAGAAACGTTACTCGATTTAGAAGGAAATGTCTTAGAACACATTGTATTTCATAGCGACGCAATTTCCGTGTGAATTCGTCAATGTGTGGGAGTGAGGGATGCAGTAAAGATGGATTAGTGGATCGGAAATGAGATTGTCGTATCCCAAAAGAAAATCCTGTCGTTTCCATAGAAACGATACTCGATTTAGAAGGAAATGTCTTAGAACACATAGTATTTAATAGCGACGCAATTTCCGTGTGAATTCGTCAATGTGTGGGAGTGAGGGATGCAATAAAGAAGGATTAGTGGATCGGAAATGAGATTGTCGTATCCCAAAAGAAAATCCCGTCGTTTCCAAAGAAACGTTACTCGATTTGGAAGGAAATGTCATAGTACCCATAGAATTTCATTGCGACGCAATTTGCGAGTGAATTCGTCAATGTGTGGGAGTGAGGGATGCAGTTAAGAAGGATTAGTGGATCGGAAATGAGATTGTCGTATCCCAAAAGAAAATCCTGTCGTTCCCATAGAAACGTTACTCGATTTAGAAGGAGAAGTCATAGAACCCATAGTATTTCATAGCCACGCAATTTCCGTGTGAATTCGTCAATGAGTGGGAGTGAGGGATGCAGTAAAGAAAGATTAGTGGATCGGAAATGAGATTGTCGTTTCCCAAAAGAAAATCCTGTTGTTTCCATGGAAACGTTACTCGATTTAGAAGGAAATGTCATAGAACACATAGTATTTCATAGCGACGCAATTTCCGTGTGAAATCGTCAATGAGTGGGAGTGAGGGATGCAATAAAGAAGGATTAGTGGATCGGAAATGTGATTGTCGTATCCCATAAGAAAATCCTGTCGTTTCCATAGAAACGTTACTCGATTTAGAAGGAGAAGTCATAGGACCCATAGTATATCATAGCGACGAAATTTCCGTGTGAATTCGTCAATGTGTGGGAGTGTGGGATGCAGTAAAGAAGGATTAGTGGATCGGAAAATGAGATTGTCGTATCCCAAAAGAAAATCCTGTCGTTTCCATAAAAACGTTACTCGATTTAGAAAGAAATGCCTTAGAACACATAGTATTTCATAGCGACGCAATTTCCATGTAAATTCGTCAATGAGTGGGAGTGAGGGATGCAGTAAAGAATGATTAGTGGATCGGAAATGAGATTGTCGTATCCCAAAAGAAAATCCTGTCGTTTCCATAGAAACGTTTCTCGATTTAGAAGGAAATGTCTTAGAACACATAGTATTTCATAGCGACGCAATTTCCGTATGAATTCGTCAATAAGTGGGAGTGAGGGATGCAGTAAAGAAGGATTCGTGGATCGGAAATGTGATTGTCGTATCCCAAAAGAAAATCCTGTCGTTTCCATAGAAACGTTACTCGATTTAGAAGGAAATGTCTTAGAACACATAGTATTTCATAGCGACGCAATTTCCATGTGAATTCGTGAATGTGTGGGAGTGACGGATGCAGTAAAGGTGGATTAGTGGATCGGAAATGTGATTGTCGTATGCCAAAAGAAAATTACTTTCGTTTCCATAGATACGTTACTCGATTTAGAAGGAAATGTCTTAGAACACATAGTATTTCATAGCGACGCAATTTCCGTGTGAATTCGTCAATGTGTGGGAGTGAGGGATGCAGTAAGGAAGGATTAGTGTATCGGAAATGAGATTGTCGTATCCCAAGAGAAAATCCTGTCGGTTCCACAGAAACGTTACTCGATTTAGAAGGAAATGTCTTAGAACACATAGTATTTTATAGCGACGCAATTTCCGTGTGAATTCGTCAATGTGTCGGAGTGAGGGATGCAGTAAAGAAGGATTAGTGGATTGGAAATGAGATTGTCGTATCCCAAAAGAAAATCCTGTCGTTTCCATAGAAACGTTACTCGATTTAGAAGGAAATGTCTTAGAAAACATAGTATTTCATAGCGACGCAATTTCCGTGAGAATTCGTCAATGAGTGGGAGTAAGGGATGCAGTAAAGAAGGATTAGTGGATCGGAAATGAGATTGTCGTATCCCAAAAGAAAATCCTGTCGTTACCATAGAAACGTTACTCGATTTAGAAGGAGAAGTCATAGAACACATAGTATTTCATAACGATGCAATTTCCGTGTGAATTCGTCAATGTGTGGGAGTGAGGGATGCAGTAAAGAAGGATTAGTGGATTGGAAATGTGATTGTCGTATCCCAAAAGAAAATCCTGTCGTTACCATAGAAACATTACTCGATTTAGAAGGAAATGTCTTAGAACATATAGTATTTCATAGCGACGCAATTTCCGTGTGAATTCGTCAGTGTGTGGGAGTGAGGGATGTAGTAAAGAAGGATTAGTGGATCGAAAATGACATTGTCGTATCCCAAAAGAAAATCCTGTCGTTTCCATAGAAACGTTACTCGATTTAGAAGGAGAAGTCAAAGAACCCATAGTATTTCATAGCGACGCAATTTCTGTGTTAATTCGTCAATGTAAGGGAGCTAGGGATGCAATAAAGAAGGAATAGTGCATCGAGAAGGAGATACTCGTATCGCAAAAGAAAAGCCAGTCGTTTCCATAGAAACGATACTCGATTTAGAAGGAGAAGTCATAGAACCCATAGTATTTCATTGCGACGCAATTTCCGTGTGAATTCGTCAATGTGTAGGAGTGAGGGATGCAGTAAAGAAGGATTAGTGGATCGGAAATGAAATTGTCGTATCCCAAAAGAAAATCCTGTCGTTTCCACAGAAACGTTACTCGATTTAGAAGGAGAAGTCATAGAACCCATAGTATTTCAAAGCGACGCAATTTCCGTGTGAATTCGTCAATGTGTGGGAGTGAGGGATGCAGTAAAGAAGGATTAGTGGATCGGAAATGAAATTGTCGTATCCCAAAAGAAAATCCTGTCGTTTCCACAGAAACATTACTCGATTTAGAAGGAGAAGTCATAGAACCCATAGTATTTCATAGCGACGCAATTTCCGTGTGAATTCGTCAATGTGTGGGAGTGAGGGATGCAGTAAAGAAGGATTAGTGGATCGGATATGTGATTGTCGTATCCCAAAAGAAAATCCTGTCGTTTCCATAGAAACGTTACCCGATTTAGAAGGAAATGTCTTAGAACACATAGCATTTCATAGCGACGCAATTTCCGTGTGAATTCGTCAATGAGTGGGAGTGAGGGATGCAGTAAAGAAGGATTAGTGGATCGGAAATATGATTGTCGTATCTCAAAAGAAAATCCTGTCGTTTCCATAGAAACGTTACTCGATTTAGAAGGAGAAGCCATAGAACACATAGTATTTCATAACGACGCAATTTCCGTGTGAATTCGTCAATGTGTGGGAGTGAGGGATGCAGTAAAGAAGGATTAGTGGATTGGAAATGTGATTGTGGTATCCCAAAAGAAAATCCTGTCGTTACCATAGAAACGTTACTCGATTTAGAAGGAAATGTCTTAGAACATATAGTATTTCATAGCGACGCAATTTCCGTGTGAATTCGTCAATGTGTGGGAGTGAGGGATGCAGTAAAGAAGGACTAGTGGATCGGAAATAAGATTGTCGTATCGCAAAAGAAAATCCTGTCGTTTCCATAGAAACGTTACTCAATTTAGAAGGATATGTCTTTGAACACATAGTATTTCATAGCGACGC
This sequence comes from Schistocerca piceifrons, assembly GCF_021461385.2. Lineage (NCBI taxonomy): Eukaryota > Metazoa > Arthropoda > Insecta > Orthoptera > Acrididae > Schistocerca > Schistocerca piceifrons. Next base: position 222,259 of record NW_025728282.1, read on the forward strand.
AATTTCCGTGTGAATTCGTCAATGAGTGGGAGTGAGGGATGCAGTAAAGAAGGATTAGTGGATCGGAAATGAGATTGTCGTATCCCAAAAGACAATCCTGCCGTTTCCATAGAAACGTTACTCGATTTAGAAGGAGAAGTCATAGAACACATAGTATCACATAGCGACGCAATTTCTGTGTGAATTCGTCAATGTGTGGGAGTGAGGGATGAAGTAAAGCAGGATTAGTGGATCGAAAATGAGATTGTCGTATCCCAAAAGAAAATCCTGTCGTTACCATAGAAACGTTAGTCGATTTAGAAGGAGAAGTCATAGAACACATAGTATTTCATAACGATGCAATTTCCGTGTGAATTCGTCAATGTGTGGGAGTGAGGGATGCAGTAAAGAAGGATTAGTGGATTGGAAATGTGATTGTCGTATCCCAAAAGAAAATCCTGTCGTTACCATAGAAACGTTACTCGATTTAGAAGGAAATGTCTTAGAACATATATTATTTCATAGCGACGCAATTTCCGTGTGAATTCGTCAATGTGTCGGAGTGAGGGATGCAGTAAAGAAGGATTAGTGGATCGAAAATGAGATTGTCGTATCCTAAAAGAAAATCCTGTCGCTTCCATAGAAACGTTACTCGATTTAGAAGGATATGTCTTTGAACACATAGTATTTCATAGCGACGAAATTTCCGTGTGAATTCGTCAATAAGTGGGAGTGAGGGATGCAGTAAAGAAGGATTAGTGGATCGGAAATGTGATTGTCGTATCCCAAAAGAGAATCCTCTCGTTTCCATGGAAACGTTACTCGATTTAGAAGGAAATGTCTTAGAACACATTGTATTTCATAGCGACGCAATTTCCGTGTGAATTCGTCAATGAGTGAGAGTGAGGGATGCAGTAAAGAAGGATTAGTGGATCGGAAATGAGATTGCCGTATCCCAAAAGAAAATCCTATCGTTTCCATAGAAACGTTAGTCGATTTAGAAGGAAATGTCTTAGAACACATAGTATTTCATAGCGACGCAATTTCCGTGTGAATTCGTCAATTTGTGAGAGTGAGGGATGCAGTAAAGAAGGATTAGTGGATCGGAAATGTGATTGTCGTGTCCCAAAAGAAAATCCTGTGGTTTCCATAGAAACGTTATTCGATTTAGAAGGAGAAGTCATAGAACCCATAGTATTTCATAGCGACGCAATTTCTGTGTTAATTCGTCAATGTAAGGGAGCTAGGGATGCAATAAAGAAGGAATAGTGCATCGAGAAGGAGATACCCGTATCGCAAAAGAAAAGCCAGTCGTTTCCATAGAAACGATACTCGATTTAGAATGAGAAGTCATAGAACCCATAGTATTTCATTGCGACGCAATTTCCGTGTGAATTCGTCAATGTGTGGGAGTGAGGGATGCAGTAAAGAAGGATTAGTGGATCGGAAATGAAATTGTCGTATCCCAAAATAAAATCCTGTCGTTTCCACAGAAACGTTACTCGATTTAGAAGGAGAAGTCATAGAACCCATAGTATTTCATAGCGACGCAATTTCCGTGTGAATTCGTCAATGTGTGGGAGTGAGGGATGCAGTAAAGAAGGATTAGTGGATCGGAAATGTGATTGTCGTATCCCAAAAGAAAATCCTGTCGATTCCACAGAAACGTTACCCGATTTAGAAGGAAATGTCTTAGAACACATAGTATTTCATAGCGACGCAATTTCCGTGTGAATTCGTCCATGAGTGAGAGTGAGGGATGCTGTAAAGAAGGATTAGTGGATCGGAAATGAGATTGTCGTATCCCAAAAGAGAATCCAGTCGTTTCCATGGAAACGTTACTCGATTTAGAATAAAATGTCTTAGAACACATAGTATTTCATAGCGACGCAATTTCCGTGTGAATTCGTCAATGAGTGGGAGTGAGGGATGCAGTAAAGAAGGATTAGTGGATCGGAAATGTGATTGTCGTATCCTAAAAGAAAATCCTGTCGTTTCCATAGAAACGTTACACGATTTAGAAGGAAATGTCTTAGAACACACAGTATTTCATAGCAACGCAATTTCCGTGTGAATTCGTCAATGAGTGGGAGTGAGGGATGCAGTAAAGAAGGATTAGTGGATCGGAAATGAGATTGTCGTATCCCAAAAGAAACTCCTGCGTTTCCATAGAAACGTTACTCGCTTTAGAAGGAAATGTCATAGAACCCATAGTATTTCATTGCGACGCAATTTCCGTGTGAATTCGTCAATGTGTGGGAGTGAGGGATGCAGCAAAGGAGGATTAGAGGATCGGAAATGAGATTGTCGTATCCCAAAAGAAAATCCTGTCGATTTCATAGAAACGTTGCTCGTTTTAGAAGGAAATGTCTTAGAACACATAGTATTTCATAGCGACGCAATTTCCTCGCGAATTCGTCAATGAGTGGGAGTTAGGGATGCAGTAAAGAAGGATTAGTGGATCGGAAATGAGATTGTCATATCCCAAAAGAAAATCCTGTCGTTTCCATAGAAACGTTACTCGATTTAGAAGGAAATGTCTTAGAACACATAGTATTTCATAGCAACGCAATTTCCGTGTGAATTAGTCAATGTGTGGGAGTGAGGGATGCAGTAAAGAAGGATTAGTGACTCGGAAATGAGATTGTCGTATCCCAAAAGAAAATCCTATCGTCTCCATAGAAACGTTACTCGATTTAGAAGGAAATGTCTTAGAACACATAGTATTTCATAGCGACGGAATTTCCGTGTGAATTCGTCAATTTCTGGGAGTGAGGGTTGCAGTAAAGAAGGATTAGTGGATCGGAAATGTGATTGTCGTATCCCAAAAGAGAATCCTGTCGTTTCCATGGAAACGTTACTCGATTTAGAAGGATATGTCTTTGAACACATAGTATTTCATAGCGACGCAATTTCCGTGTGAATTCGTCAATAAGTGGGAGTGAGGGATGCAGTAAAGAAGGATTAGTGGATCGGAAATGAGATTGTCGTATCCCAAAAGAGAATCCTGTCGTTTCCATGGAAACGTTACTCGATTTAGAAGGAAATGTCTTAGAACACATATTATTTCATAGCGACGCAATTTCCGTGTGAATTCGTCAATGAGTGAGAGTGAGGGATGCAGTAAAGAAGGATTAGTGGATCGGAAATGAGATTGCCGTATCCCAAAAGAAAATCCTATCGTTTCCATAGAAACGTTACTCGATTTAGAAGGAAATGTCTTAGAACACATAGTATTTCATAGCGACGCAATTTCCGGGTGAATTCGTCAATTTGTGAGAGTGAGGGATGCAGTAAAGTAGGATTAGTGGATCGGAAATGTGATTGTCGTGTCCCAAAAGAAAATCCTGTGGTTTCCATAGAAACGTTACTCGATTTAGAAGGAGAAGTCATAGAACCCATAGTATTTCGTAGCGACGCAATTTCTGTGTTAATTCGTCAATGTTAGGGAGCTAGGGATGCAATAAAGAAGGAATAGTGCATCGAGAAGGAGATACTCGTATCGCAAAAGAAAAGCCAGTCGTTTCCATAGAAACGATACTCGATTTAGAAGGAGAAGTCATAGAACCCATAGTATTTCATTGCGACGCAATTTCCGTGTGAATTCGTCAATGTGTGGGAGTGAGGGATGCAGTAAAGAAGGATTAGTGGATCGGAAATGAAATTGTCGTATCCCAAAATAAAATCCTGTCGTTTCCACAGAAACGCTACTCGATTTAGAAGGAGAAGTCATAGAACCCATAGTATTTTATAGCGACGCAATTTCCGTGTGAATTCGTCAATGTGTGGGAGTGAGGGATGCAGTAAAGAAGGATTAGTGGATCGGGAATGTGATTGTCGTATCCCAAAAGAAAATCCTGTCGTTTCCATAGAAACGTTACCCGATTTAGAAGGAAATGTCTTAGAACACATAGTATTTCATAGCGACGCAATTTCCGTGTGAATTCGTCAATGAGTGGGAGTGAGGGATGCGGTAAAGAAGGATTAGTGGATCGGAAATGAGATTGTCGTATCTCAAAAGAAAATCCTGTCGTTTCCATAGAAACGTCACTCGATTTAGAAGGAGAAGCCATAGAACACATAGTATTTCATAACGACGCAATTTCCGTGTGAATTCGTCAATGTGTGGGAGTGAGGGATGCAGTAAAGAAGGATTAATGGATTGGAAATGTGATTGTGGTATCCCATAAGAAAATCCTCTCGTTACCATAGAAATGTTACTCGATTTAGATGGAAATGTCTTAGAACATATAGTATTTCATAGCGACGCAATTTCCGTGTGAATTCGTCAATGTGTGGGAGTGAGGGATGCAGTAAAGAAGGATTAGTGGATCGGAAATAAGATTGTCGTATCCCAAAAGATAATCCTGTCGTTTCCATGGAAACGTTACTCGATTTAGAAGGAAATGTCTTAAAACACATAGTATTTCATAGCGACGCAATTTCCGTGTGAATTCGTCAATGAGTGGGAGTGAGGGATGCAGTAAAGAAGGATTAGTGGATCGGAAACGAGATTGTCGTATCCCAAAAGACAATCCTGTCGTTTCCATAGAAACGTTACTCGATTTAGAAGGAGAAGTCATAGAACACATAGTATCTCATAGCGACGCAATTTCCGTGTGAATTCGTCAAAGTGTGGGAGTGTGGGATGAAGTAAAGAAGGATTAGTGCATCGGATATAAAAATTGTCGTATCCTAAAAGAAAATCCTGTCGATTCCATAGAAACGTTACTCGAATTAGAAGGAAATGTCTTAGAACACATAGTATTTCTTAGCGACGCTATTTCCGTGTGAATTCGTCAATGAGTGGGAGTGAGGGATGCAGTAAAGAGGGATTAGTGGATCGGAAATGAGATTGTCGTATCCCAAAAGAAAATCCTGTCGTTACCATAGATTTGTTACTCGATTTAGATGGAAATGTCTTAGAACATATAGTATTTCATAGCGACGCAATTTCCGTGTGAATTCGTCAATGAGTTGGAGTGAGGGATGCTGTAAAGAAGGATTAGTGGATCGGAAATGAGATTGTCGTATCCCAAAAGAGAATCCTGTCGTTTCCATGGAAACGTTACTCGATTTAGGAGGAAATGTCTTAGAACACTTAGTATTTCATAGCGACGCAATTTCCGTGTGAATTCGTCAATGAGTGGGAGTGAGGGATGCAGTAAAGAAGGATTAGTGGATCGGAAATGTGATTGTCGTATCCCAAAAGAAAATCCTGTCGTTTCCATAGAAACGTTACACGATTTAGAAGGAAATGTCTTAGAACACATAGTATCTCATAGCAACGCAATTTCCGTGTGAATTCGTCAATGAGTGGGAGTGAGGGATGCAGTAAAGAAGGATTAGTGAATCGGAAATGTGATTGTCGTATCCCAAAAGAAAATCCTGTCGTTTCCATAGAAACGTTACTCGATTTAGAAGGAAATGCCTTAGAACACGTAGTATTTCATAGCGACGCAATTTCCGTGTGAATTCGTCAATGTGTGGGAGTGAGGGATACAGTAAAGAAGGATTAGTGGATCGGAAATGAGATTGTCGTATCCCAAAAGAAAATCCTGTCGTTTCCATAGAAACGTTACTCGATTTAGAAGGAAATGTCTTAGAACACATAGTATTTCATAGCGGCGCAATTTCCGTGTGAATTCGTCAATGTGTGGGAGTGAGGGATGCAATAAAGAAGGATTAGTGGATCGGAAATGAGATTGTCGTATCCCAAAAGAAACTCCTGTCGTTTCCATAGAAACGTTACTCGATTTAGAAGGAAATGTCATAGAACCCATAGTATTTCATTGCGACGCAATTTCCGTGGAATTCGTCAATGTGTGGGAGTGAGGGATGCAGCAAAGGAGGATTAGAGGATCGGAAATGAGATTGTCGTATCCCTAAAGAAAATCCTGTCGATTTCATAGAAACGTTACTCGATTTAGAAGGAGTAGTCTTAGAACACATAGTATTTCATAGCGACGCAATTTCCGTGTGAATTCGTCAATGAGTGGGAGTGAGGGATGCAGTAAAGAGGGATTAGTGGATCGGAAATGAGATTGTCGTATCCCAAAAGAAAATCCTGTCGTTTCGATTGAAACGTTACTCGATTTAGAAGGAAAAGTCTTAGAACACATAGTATTTCATAGCGACGCAATTTCCGTGTGAATTCGTCAATGAGTGGGAGTGAGGGATGCAGTAAAGAAGGATTAGTGGATCGGAAATGTGATTGTCGTATCATAAAAGGAAAATCCTGTCGTTTCCATAGAAAAGTTACACGATTTAGAAGGAAATGTCTTAGAACACATAGTATTTCATAGCAACGCAATTTCCGTGTCAATTCGTCAATGAGTGGGAGTGAGGGATGCAGTAAAGAAGGATTAGTGAATCGGAAATGTGATTGTCGTATCCCAAAAGAAAATCCTGTCGTTTCCATAGAAACGTTACTCGATTTAGAAGGAAATGTCTTAGAACACGTAGTATTTCATAGCGACGCAATTTCCGTGTGAATTCGTCAATGTGTGGGAGTGAGGGATACAGTAAAGAAGGATTAGTGGATCGGAAATGAGATTGTCGTATCCCAAAAGAAAATCCTGTCGTTTCCATAGAAACGTTACTCGATTTAGAAGGAAATGTCTTAGAACACATAGTATTTCATAGCGGCGCAATTTCCGTGTGAATTCGTCAATGTGTGGGAGTGAGGGGTGCAATAAAGAAGGATTAGTGGATCGGAAATGAGATTGTCGTATCCCAAAAGAAACTCCTGTCGTCTCCATAGAAACGTTACTCGATTTAGAAGGAAATGTCATAGAACCCATAGTATTTCATTGCGACGCAATTTCCGTGTGAATTCGTCAATGTGTGGGAGTGAGGGATGCAGCAAAGGAGGATTAGAGGATCGGAAATGAGATTGTCGTATCCCAAAAGAAAATCCTGTCGATTTCATAGAAACGTTGCTCGTTTTAGAAGGAAATGTCTTAGAACACATAGTATTTCATAGCGACGCAATTTCCTTGTGAATTCGTCAATGAGTGGGTGTTACGGATGCAGTAAAGAAGGATTAGTGGATCGGAAATGAGATTGTCGTATCCCAAAAGAAAATCCTGCCGTTTCCATAGAAACGTTACTCGATTTAGAAGGAGTAGTCTTAGAACACATAGTATTTCATAGCGACGCAATTTCCGTGTGAATTCGTCAATGAGTGGGAGTGAGGGATGCAGTAAAGAGGGATTAGTGGATCGGAAATGAGATTGTCGTATCCCAAAAGAAAATCCTGTCGTTTCGATTGAAACGTTACTCGATTTAGAAGGAGAAGTCTTAGAACACATAGTATTTCATAGCGACGCAATTTCCGTGTGAATTCGTCAATGAGTGGGAGTGAGGGATGCTGTAAAGAAGGATTAGTGGATCGGAAATGAGATTGTCGTATCCCAAAAGAGAATCCTGTCGTTTCCATGGAAACGTTACTCGATTTAGAAGGAAATGTCTTAGAACACATAGTATTTCATAGCGACGCAATTTCCGTGTGAATTCGTCAATGAGTGTGAGTGAGGGATGCAGTAAAGAAGGATTAGTGGATCGGAAACGAGATTGTCGTATCCCAAAAGACAATCCTGTCGTTTCCATAGAAACGTTACTCGATTTAGAAGGAGAAGTCATAGAACACATAGTATCTCATAGCGACGCAATTTCCGTGTGAATTCGTCAAAGCGTGGGAGTGAGGGATGAAGTAAAGAAGGATTAATGCATCGGAAATAAAAATTGTCGTATCCTAAAAGAAAATCCTGTCGATTCCATAGAAACGTTACTCGAATTAGAAGGAAATGTCTTAGAACACATAGTATTTCTTAGCGACGCTATTTCCGTATGAATTCGTCAATGTGTGGGAGTGAGGGATGCAGTAAAGAAGGATTAGTGGATCGGAAATGTGATTGTCGTATCAAAAAAAAAAATCCTGACGTTTCCATAGAAACGTTACTCGATTTAGAAGGAGTAGTCTTAGAACACATAGTATTTCATAGCGACGCAGTTTCCGTGTGAATTCGTCAATGAGTGGGAGTGAGGGATGCAGTAAAGAGGGATTAGTGGATCGGAAATGAGATTGTCGTATCCCAAAAGAAAATCCTGTCGTTTCGATTGAAACGTTACTCGATTTAGAAGGAGAAGTCTTAGAACACATAGTATTTCATAGCGACGCAATTTCCGTGTGAATTCGTCAATGAGTGGGAGTGACGGATGCAGTAAAGAAGGATTAGTGGATCGGAAATGTGATTGTCGTATCCCAAAAGAAAATCCTGTCGTTTCCATAGAAACGTTACACGATTTAGAAGGAAATGTCTTAGAACACATAGTATTTCATAGCAACGCAATTTCCGTGTGAATTCGTCAATGAGTGGGAGTGAGGGATGCAGTAAAGAAGGATTAGTAGATCGGAAATGTGATTGTCGTATCCCAAAAGAAAATCCTGTCGTTTCCATAGAAACGTTACACGATTTAGAAGGAAATGTCTTAGAACACATAGTATTTCATAGCAACGCAATTTCCGTGTGAATTCGTCAATGAGTGGGAGTGAGGGATGCAGTAAAGAAGGATTAGTGGATCGGAAATGAGATTGTCGTATCCCAAAAGAAAATCCTGTCGATTTCATAGAAACGTTGCTCGTTTTAGGAGGAAGTGTCTTAGAACACATAGTATTTCATAGCGACGCAATTTCCTTGTGAATTCGCCAATGAGTGGGAGTTAGGGATGCAGTAAAGAAGGATTAGTGGATCGGAAATGAGATTGTCGTATCCCAAAAGAAAATCCTGTCGTTTCCAAAGAAACGTTACTCGATTTAGAAGGAAATGTCTTAGAACACATAGTATTTCATAGCAACGCAATTTCCGTGTGAATTAGTCAATGTGTGGGAGTGAGGGATGCAGTAAAGAAGGATTAGTGACTCGGAAATAAGATTGTCGTATCCCAAAAGAAAATCCTATCGTCTCCATAGAAACGTTACTCGATTTAGAAGGAAATGTCTTAGAACACATAGTATTTCATAGCGACGGAATTTCCGTGTGAATTCGTCAATTTGTGGGAGTGAGGGATGCAGTAAAGGAGGATTAGTGGATCGGAAATGTGATTGTCGTATCCCAAAAGAAAATCCTGTCGTTTCCATAGAAACGTTACTCGATTTAGAAGGAAATGTCTTAGAACACATAGTATTTCATAGCGACGCAATTTCCGTGTGAATTCGTTAATGAGTGGGAGTGAGGGATGCAGTAAAGAAGGATTAGTGGATCGGAAATGTGATTGTCGTATCCCAAAAGAAAATCCTGTCGTTTCCATAGAAACGTTACCCGATTTAGAAGGAAATGTCTTAGAACACATAGTATTTCATAGCGACGCAATTTCCGTGTGAAATCGTCAATGAGTGGGAGTGAGGGATGCAGTAAAGTAGGATTAGTGGATCGGAAATGAGATTGTCGTACCTCAAAAGAAAATCCTCTCGTATCCATAGAAACGTTACTCGATTTAGACGGAGAAGCCATAGAACACATAGTATTTCATAACGATGCAATTTCCGTGTGAATTCGTCAATGTGTGGGGGTTAGGGATGCAGTAAAGAAGGATTAGTGGATTGGAAATGTGATTGTGGTATCCCAAAAGAAAATCCTGTCGTTACCATAGAAACGTTACTCGATTTAGAAGGAAATGTCTTAGAACATATATTATTTCAGAGCGACGCAATTTCCGTGTGAATTCGTCAATGTGTGGGAGTGAGGGGTGCAGTAAAGAAGGATTAGTGGATCGGAAATAAGATTGTCGTTTCCCAAAAAAAAATCCTTTCGTTTCCATAGAAACGTTACTCGATTTAGAAGGATATGTCTTTGAACACATAGTATTTCATACCGACGCAATTTCCGTGTGAATTCGTCAATGAGTGGGAGTGAGGGATGCAGTAAAGAAGGATTAGTGGATCGGAAATGAGATTGTCGTATCCCAAAAGAGAATCCTGTCGTTTCCATGGAAACGTTACTCGATTTAGAAGGAAATGTCTTAGAACACATAGTATTTCATAGCGACGCAATTTCCGTGTGAATTCGTCAAAGAGTGGGAGTGAGGGATGCAGTAAAGAAGGATTAGTGGATCGGAAACGAGATTGTCGTATCCCAAAAGACAATCCTGTCGTTTCCATAGAAACGTTACTCGATTTAGAAGGAGAAGTCATAGAACACATAGTATCTCATAGCGACGCAATTTCCGTGTGAATTCGTCAATGTGTGGGAGTGAGGGATGAAGTGAAGAAGGATTAGTGGATCGGAAATAAAAATTGTCGTATCCCAAAAGAAAATCCTGTCGTTTCCATAGAAACGTTACTCGAATTAGAAGGAAATATCTTAGAACACATAGTATTTCTTAGCGACGCTATTTCCGTGTGAATTCGTCAATGTGTGGGAGTGAGGGATGCAGTAAAGAAGGATTAGTTGATCGGAAATGTGATTGTCGTATCCCAAAAGAAAATCCTGTCGTTTCCATAGAAACGTTACTCGATTTAGAAGGAGTAGTCTTAGAACACATAGTATTTCATAGCGACGCAATTTCCGTGTGAATTCTTCAATGAGTGGGAGTGAGGGATGCAGTAAAGAGGGATTAGTGGATCGGAAATGAGATTGTCGTATCCCAAAAGAAAATCCTGTCGTTTCGATTGAAACGTTACTCGATTTAGAAGGAAATGTCTTGGAACATATAGTATTTCATAGCGACGCAATTTCCGTGTGAATTCGTCAATGTGTGGGAGTGAGGGACGCAGTAAGGAAGGATTAGTGGATCGGAAATGTGATTGTCGTATCCCAGAAGAAAATCCTGTCATTTGCACAGAAACGTTACTCGCTTTAGGTGGAAATGTCTTAGAACACATAGTATTTCATAGCGACGCAATTTCCGTGTGTATTCGTCAATGTGTGGGAGTGAGGGATGCAGTAAAATAGGATTAGTGGATCGGAACTGTGATTGTCGTATCCCAAAAGAAAATCCTATCGTTTCCATAGTAACGTTACTCGATTTAGAAGGAAATGTCTTAGAACACATAGTATTTCTTAGCGACGCAATTTCCTTGTGAATTCGTCAATGTGTGGGAGTGAGGGATGCAGTAAAGAAGGATTAGTGGATCGGAAATGAGATTGTCGTATCCCAAAAGAAAATCCTGTCGTTTCCATAGAAACGTTACTCGATTTAGAAGGAAATGTCTTAGAACACATAGTATTTCATAGCGACGGAATTTCCGTGTGAATTCATCAATGTGTGGGAGTGAGGGATGCAGTAAAGAGGGATTAGTGGATCGGAAATGAGATTGTCGTATCCCAAAAGTAAATCCTGTCGTTTCCATAGAAACGTTACTCGATTTAGAAGGAAATGTCTTAGAGCACATAGTATTTCATAGCGACGCAATTTCTGTGTTAATTCGTCAATGTGAGGGAGCTAGGGATGCAATAAAGACGGTATAGTGCATCGAGAAGGAGATACTCTTATCGCAAAAGAAAATCCTGTCGTTTCCATAGAAATGTTACTCGATTTAGAAGGAAATGCCTTAGAACACATAGTATTTCATAGCGACGCTATTTCTGTGTGAATTCGTCAATGTGTGGGAGTGAGGGATGCAGTAAAGGAGTATTAGTGGATCGGAAATGTGATTGTCGTATCCCAAAGGAAAATCCTGTCGTTTCCATAGAAACGTTACTCGATTTCAGATGGAAATGTCTTAGAACACATAGTATTTCATAGCGACGCAATTTCTGTGTTAATTCGTCAATGTGAGGGAGCTAGGGATGCAATACAGAAGGAATAGTGCATCGAGAAGGAGATTCTCGTATCGCAAAAGAAAATCCTGTCGTTTTCATAGAAACGTCACTCGATTTAGAAGGAAATGTCTTAGAACACATAGCATTTCATAGCGACGCAATTTCCTTGTGAATTCGTCACTGAGAGGGAGTGAGGGATGCAGTAAAGAAGGATTAGTGGATCGGAAATGAGATTGTCGTATCCCAAAAGAAAATCCTGCCGTTTCCATAGAAACGTTACTCAATTTAGAAGGAGAAGTCATTGAACCCATAGTATTTCATAGCGACGCAATTTCTGTGTTAATTCGTCAATGTTAGGGAGCTAGGGATGCAATAAAGAAGGAATAGTGCATCGAGAAGGAGATACTCGTATCGCAAAAGAAAAGCCAGTCGTTTCCATAGAAACGATACTCGATTTAGAAGGAGAAGTCATAGAACCCATAGTATTTCATTGCGACGCAATTTCCGTGTGAATTCGTCAATGTGTGGGAGTGAGGGATGCAGTAAAGAAGGATTAGTGTATCGGAAATGAAATTGTCGTATCCCAAAAGAAAATCCTGTCGTTTCCACAGAAACGTTACTCGATTTAGAAGGAGAAGTCATAGAACCCATAGTATTTAATAGCGACGCAATTTCCGTGTGAATTCGTCAATGTGTGGGAGTGAGGGATGCAGTAAAGAAGGATTAGTGGACCGGAAATGTGATTGTCGTATCCCAAAAGAAAATCCTGTCGTTTCCGGAGAAACGTTACCCGATTTAGAAGGAAATGTCTTAGAACACATAGTATTTCATAGCGACGCAATTTCCGTGTGAATTCGTCAATGAGTGGGAGTGAGGGGATGCAGTAAAGAAGGATTAGTGGATCGGAAATGAGATTGTCGTATCCCAAAAGAAAATCCTGTCGTTTCCATAGAAACGTTACTCGATTTAGAAGGAGAAGCCATAGAACACATAGTATTTCATAACGACGCAATTTCCGTGTGAATTCGGCAATGTGTGGGAGTGAGGGATGCAGTAAAGAAGGATTAGTGGATCGGAAACGAGATTGTCGTATCCCAAAAGAAAATCCTGTCGTTTCCATAGAAACGTTACTCGAATTAGAAGGAGAAGTCATAGAACACATAGTATCTAATAGCGACGCAATTTCCGTGTGAATTCGTCAATGTGTGGGAGTGAGGGATGAAGTAAAGAAGGATTAGTGGATCGGAAATGAGATTGTCGTATCCCAAAAGAAAATCCTGTCGTTTCCATAGAAACGTTACTCGAATTAGAAGGAAATGTCTTAGAACACATAGTATTTCATAGCGACGCAATTTCCGTGTGAATTCGTCAATGTGTGGGAGTGAGAGATGCAGTAAAGGAGGATTAGTGGATCGGAAATTTGATTGTCGTATCCCAAAAGAAAATCCTGTCGTTTCCATAGAAACGTTACTAGATTTAGAAGGAGAAGTCTTAGAACACATAGTATTTCATAGCGACGCAATTTCCGTGTGAATTCGTCAATGAGTGGGAGTGAGGGATGCAGTAAAGAGGGATTAGTGGATCGGAAATGAGATTGTCGTATCCCAAAAGAAAATCCTGTCGTTTCGATAGAAACGTTACTCGATTTAGAAGAAAATGTCTTAGAACACATAGTATTTCATAGCGACGCAATTTCCGTGTGAATTCGTCAATGTGTGGGAGTGTGGGATGCAGTAAGGAAGGATTAGTGGATCGGAAATGTGATTGTCGTATCCCAAAAGAAAATCCTGTCGTTTGCATAGAAACGTTACTCGATTTAGAAGGAAATTTCTTAGAACACATAGTATTTCATAGCGACGCAATTTCCGTGTGAATTCGTCAATGTGTGGGAGTGAGAGATGCAGTAAAGTAGGATTAGTGGATCGGAAATGTGATTGTCGTATCCCAAAAGAAAATCCTGTCGTTTCCATAGAAACGTTACTCGATTTAGACGGAAATGTCTTAGAACACATAGTATTTCATAGCGACGCAATTTCCTTGTGGATTCGTCAATGTGTGGGAGTGAGGGATGCAGTAAAGAAGGATTAGTGGATTGGAAATGAGATTGTCGTATCCCAAAAGTAAATCCTGTCGTTTCCATAGAAACGTTACTCGATTTAGAAGGAAATGTCTTAGAACACATAGTATTTCATAGCGTCGGAATTTCCGTGTGAATTCATCAATGTGTGGGAGTGAGGGATGCAGTAAAGAGGGATTAGTGGATCGGAAATGAGATTGTCGTATCCCAAGAGAAAATTCTGGTCGTTTCCATAGAAACGTTACTCGATTTAGAAGCAGAAGTCTTAGAACACATAGTATTTCATAGCGACGCAATTTCCGTGTGAATTCGTCAATGAGTGGGAGTGAGGGATGCAGTAAGGAAGGATGAGTGGATCGGAAATGAGATTGTCGTATCCCAAAAGAAAATCCTGTCGTTTCCATAGAAACGTTACTCGATATAGAAGGAAATGTCTTAGAACACATAGTATTTCATAGCGACGCAATTTCCGTGTGAATTCGTCAATGAGTGGGAGTGAGGGATGCAGTAAAGAAGGATTAGTGGATCGGAAATGAGATTGTCGTATCCCAAAAGAAAATCCTGTCGTTTCCATAGAAACGTTACTCGATTTAGAAGGAGAAGCCATAGAACACATAGTATTTCATAACGACGCAGTTTCCGTGTGAATTCGTCAATGTGTGGGAGTGAGGGGTGCAGTAAAGAAGGATTAGTGGATTGAAAATGTGATTGTCGTATCCCAAAAGAAAATCCTGTCGATACCAAAGAAACGTTACTCGATTTAGAAGGAAATGTCTTAGAACATATAGTATTTCATAGCGACGCAATTTCCGTGTGAATTCGTCAATGAGTGGGAGTGAGGGATGCAGTAAAGAAGGATTAGTGGATCGGAAATGAGATTGTCGTATCCCAAAAGAGAATCCCGTCGTTTCCACGGAAACGTTACTCGATTTAGAAGGAAATGTCTTAGAACACATAGTATTTCATAGCGACGCAATTTCCGTGTGAATTCGTCAATGAGTGGGAGTGAGGGATGCAGTAAAGAAGGATTAGTGGATCGGAAACGAGATTGTCGTATCCCAAAAGACAATCCTGTCGTTTCCATAGAAACGTTACTCGATTTAGAAGGAGAAGTCATAGAACACACAGTAACTCATAGCGACGCAATTTCCGTGTGAATTCGTCAATGTGTGGGAGTGAGGGACGCAGTAAGGAAGGATTAGTGGATCGGAAATGTGATTGTCGTATCCCAAAAGAAAATCCTGTCATTTGCACAGAAACGTTACTCGATTTAGGTGGAAATGTCTTAGAACACATAGTATTTCATAGCGACGCAATTTCCGTGTGTATTCGTCAATGTGTGGGAGTGAGGGATGCAGTAAAATAGGATTAGTGGATCGGAACTGTGATTGTCGTATCCCAAAAGAAAATCCTATCGTTTCCATAGTAACGTTACTCGATTTAGAAGGAAATGTCTTAGAACACATAGTATTTCTTAGCGACGCAATTTCCTTGTGAATTCGTCAATGTGTGGGAGTGAGGGATGCAGTAAAGAAGGATTAGTGGATCGGAAATGAGATTGTCGTATCCCAAAAGAAAATCCTGTCGTTTCCATAGAAACGTTACTCGATTTAGAAGGAAATGTCTTAGAACACATAGTATTTCATAGCGACGGAATTTCCGTGTGAATTCATCAATGTGTGGGAGTGAGGGATGCAGTAAAGAGGGATTAGTGGATCGGAAATGAGATTGTCGTATCCCAAAAGTAAATCCTGTCGTTTCCATAGAAACGTTTACTCGATTTAGAAGGAAATGTCTTAGAGCACATAGTATTTCATAGCGACGCAATTTCTGTGTTAATTCGTCAATGTGAGGGAGCTAGGGATGCAATAAAGACGGAATAGTGCATCGAGAAGGAGATACTCTTATCGCAAAAGAAAATCCTGTCGTTTCCATAGAAATGTTACTCGATTTAGAAGGAAATGCCTTAGAACACATAGTATTTCATAGCGACGCCATTTCTGTGTGAATTCGTCAATGTGTGGGAGTGAGGGATGCAGTAAAGGAGTATTAGTGGATCGGAAATGTGATTGTCGTATCCCAAAGGAAAATCCTGTCGTTTCCATAGAAACGTTACTCGATTCAGATGGAAATGTCTTAGAACACAAAGTATTTCATAGCGACGCAATTTCTGTGTTAATTCGTCAATGTGAGGGAGCTAGGGATGCAATACAGAAGGAATAGTGCATCGAGAAGGAGATTCTCGTATCGCAAAAGAAAATCCTGTCGTTTTCATAGAAACGTCACTCGATTTAGAAGGAAATGTCTTAGAACACATAGCATTTCATAGCGACGCAATTTCCTTGTGAATTCGTCACTGAGAGGGAGTGAGGGATGCAGTAAAGAAGGATTAGTGGATCGGAAATGAGATTGTCGTATCCCAAAAGAAAATCCTGCCGTTTCCATAGAAACGTTACTCAATTTAGAAGGAGAAGTCATTGAACCCATAGTATTTCATAGCGACGCAATTTCTGTGTTAATTCGTCAATGTTAGGGAGCTAGGGATGCAATAAAGAAGGAATAGTGCATCGAGAAGGAGATACTCGTATCGCAAAAGAAAAGCCAGTCGTTTCCATAGAAACGATACTCGATTTAGAAGGAGAAGTCATAGAACCCATAGTATTTCATTGCGACGCAATTTCCGTGTGAATTCGTCAATGTGTGGGAGTGAGGGATGCAGTAAAGAAGGATTAGTGTATCGGAAATGAAATTGTCGTATCCCAAAAGAAAATCCTGTCGTTTCCACAGAAACGTTACTCGATTTAGAAGGAGAAGTCATAGAACCCATAGTATTTAATAGCGACGCAATTTCCGTGTGAATTCGTCAATGTGTGGGAGTGAGGGATGCAGTAAAGAAGGATTAGTGGACCGGAAATGTGATTGTCGTATCCCAAAAGAAAATCCTGTCGTTTCCGGAGAAACGTTACCCGATTTAGAAGGAAATGTCTTAGAACACATAGTATTTCATAGCGACGCAATTTCCGTGTGAATTCGTCAATGAGTGGGAGTGAGGGATGCAGTAAAGAAGGATTAGTGGATCGGAAATGAGATTGTCGTATCCCAAAAGAAAATCCTGTCGTTTCCATAGAAACGTTACTCGATTTAGAAGGAGAAGCCATAGAACACATAGTATTTCATAACGACGCAATTTCCGTGTGAATTCGGCAATGTGTGGGAGTGAGGGATGCAGTAAAGAAGGATTAGTGGATCGGAAACGAGATTGCCGTATCCCAAAAGAAAATCCTGTCGTTTCCATAGAAACGTTACTCGAATTAGAAGGAGAAGTCATAGAACACATAGTATCTAATAGCGACGCAATTTCCGTGTGAATTCGTCAATGTGTGGGAGTGAGGGATGAAGTAAAGAAGGATTAGTGGATCGGAAATGAGATTGTCGTATCCCAAAAGAAAATCCTGTCGTTTCCATAGAAACGTTACTCGAATTAGAAGGAAATGTCTTAGAACACATAGTATTTCATAGCGACGCAATTTCCGTGTGAATTCGTCAATGTGTGGGAGTGAGAGATGCAGTAAAGGAGGATTAGTGGATCGGAAATTTGATTGTCGTATCCCAAAAGAAAATCCTGTCGTTTCCATAGAAACGTTACTAGATTTAGAAGGAGAAGTCTTAGAACACATAGTATTTCATAGCGACGCAATTTCCGTGTGAATTCGTCAATGAGTGGGAGTGAGGGATGCAGTAAAGAGGGATTAGTGGATCGGAAATGAGATTGTCGTATCCCAAAAGAAAATCCTGTCGTTTCGATAGAAACGTTACTCGATTTAGAAGAAAATGTCTTAGAACACATAGTATTTCATAGCGACGCAATTTCCGTGTGAATTCGTCAATGTGTGGGAGTGTGGGATGCAGTAAGGAAGGATTAGTGGATCGGAAATGTGATTGTCGTATCCCAAAGAAAATCCTGTCGTTTGCATAGAAACGTTACTCGATTTAGAAGGAAATTTCTTAGAACACATAGTATTTCATAGCGACGCAATTTCCGTGTGAATTCGTCAATGTGTGGGAGTGAGAGATGCAGTAAAGTAGGATTAGTGGATCGGAAATGTGATTGTCGTATCCCAAAAGAAAATCCTGTCGTTTCCATAGAAACGTTACTCGATTTAGACGGAAATGTCTTAGAACACATAGTATTTCATAGCGACGCAATTTCCTTGTGGATTCGTCAATGTGTGGGAGTGAGGGATGCAGTAAAGAAGGATTAGTGGATTGGAAATGAGATTGTCGTATCCCAAAAGTAAATCCTGTCGTTTCCATAGAAACGTTACTCGATTTAGAAGGAAATGTCTTAGAACACATAGTATTTCATAGCGTCGGAATTTCCGTGTGAATTCATCAATGTGTGGGAGTGAGGGATGCAGTAAAGAGGGATTAGTGGATCGGAAATGAGATTGTCGTATCCCAAGAGAAAATTCTGGTCGTTTCCATAGAAACGTTACTCGATTTAGAAGGAGAAGTCTTAGAACACATAGTATTTCATAGCGACGCAATTTCCGTGTGAATTCGTCAATGAGTGGGAGTGAGGGATGCAGTAAGGAAGGATGAGTGGATCGGAAATGAGATTGTCGTATCCCAAAAGAAAATCCTGTCGTTTCCATTGAAACGTTACTCGATATAGAAGGAAATGTCTTAGAACACATAGTATTTCATAGCGACGCAATTTCCGTGTGAATTCGTCAATGAGTGGGAGTGAGGGATGCAGTAAAGAAGGATTAGTGGATCGGAAATGAGATTGTCGTATCCCAAAAGAAAATCCTGTCGTTTCCATAGAAACGTTACTCGATTTAGAAGGAGAAGCCATAGAACACATAGTATTTCATAACGACGCAATTTCCGTGTGAATTCGTCAATGTGTGGGAGTGAGGGGTGCAGTAAAGAAGGATTAGTGGATTGAAAATGTGATTGTCGTATCCCAAAAGAAAATCCTGTCGATACCAAAGAAACGTTACTCGATTTAGAAGGAAATGTCTTAGAACATATAGTATTTCATAGCGACGCAATTTCCGTGTGAATTCGTCAATGTGTGGGAGTGAGGGATGCAGTAAAGAAGGATTAGTGGATCGGAAATAAGATTGTCGTATCCCAAAAGAAAATCCTGTCGTTTCCATAGAAACGTTACTCGATTTAGAAGGATATGTCTTTGAACACATAGTATTTCATAGCGACGCAATTTCCGTGTGAATTCGTCAATGAGTGGGAGTGAGGGATGCAGTAAAGAAGGATTAGTGGATCGGAAATGAGATTGTCGTATCCCAAAAGAGAATCCCGTCGTTTCCATGGAAACGTTACTCGATTTAGAAGGAAATGTCTTAGAACACATAGTATTTCATAGCGACGCAATTTCCGTGTGAATTCGTCAATGAGTGGGAGTGAGGGATGCAGTAAAGAAGGATTAGTGGATCGGAAACGAGATTGTCGTATCCCAAAAGACAATCCTGTCGTTTCCATAGAAACGTTACTCGATTTAGAAGGAGAAGTCATAGAACACACAGTAACTCATAGCGACGCAATTTCCGTGTGAATTCGTCAATGTGTGGGAGTGAGGGATGGAGTAAAGAAGGATTAGTGGATTGGAAATGAGATTGTCGTATCCCAAAAGAAAATCCTGTCGTTTCCACAGAAACGTTACTCGAATTAGAAGGAAATGTCTTAGAACACATAGTATTTCATAGCGACGCAATTTCCGTGTGAATTCGTCAATGTGTTGGAGTGAGAGATGCAGTAAAGGAGGATTAGTGGATCGGAAATGTGATTGTCGTATCCCAAAAGAAAACCCTGTCGTTTCCATAGAAACGTTACTCGATTTAGAAGGAGAAGTCTTAGAACACATAGTATTTCATAGCGACGCAATTTCCGTGTGAATTCGTCAGTGAGTGGGAGTGAGGGATGCAGTAAAGAGGGATTAGTGGATCGGAAATGAGATTGTCGTATCCCAAAGGAAAACCCTGTCGTTTCCATAGAAACGTTACTCGATTTAGAAGGAAATGTCTTAGAACACATAGTATTTCATAGCGACGCAATTTCCGTTTGAATTCATCAATGTGTGGGAGTGAGGGATGCAGTAAAGAAGGATTAGTGGATCGGAAATGTGATTGTCGTATCCCAAGAGAAAATCCTGTCGTTTCAGTAGAAACGTTACTCGATTTAGAAGGAGAAGTCTTAGAACACATAGTATTTCATAGCGACGCAATTTCCGTGTGAATTCGTCAATGAGTGGGAGTGAGGGATGCAGTAAGGAAGGATGAGTGGATCGAAAAAGAGATTGTCGTATCCCAAAAGAAAATCCTGTCGTTTCCATAGAAACGTTACTCGATATAGAAGGAAAGGCCTTAGAACACTTAGTATTTCATAGCGACGCAATTTCCGTGTGAATTCGTCAATGGGTAGGAGTGAGGGATGCAGTACAGAAGGATGAGTGGATCGGAAATGAGATTGTCGTATCCCAAAAGAAAATCCTGTCGTTTCCATAGAAACGTTACTCGATATAGAAGGAAATGTCTTAGAACACATAGTATTTCATAGCGACGCAATTTCCGTGTGAATTCGTCAATGCGTGGGAGTGAGGGATGCAGTAAAGAAGGATTAGTGGATCGGAAATGAGATTGTCGTATCCCAAAAGAAAATCCTGTCGTTTCCATAGAAACGTTACTCGATTTAGAAGGAGAAGCCATAGGACACATAGTATTTCATAACGACGCAATTTCCGTGTGAATTCGTCAATGTGTGGGAGTGAGGGGTGCAGTAAAGAAGGATTAGTGGATTGGAAATGTGATTGTCGTATCCCAAAAGAAAATCCTGTCGATACCATAGAAACGTTACTCGATTTAGAAGGAAATGTCTTAGAACATATAGTATTTCATAGCGACGCAATTTCCGTGTGAATTCGTCAATGTGTGTGAGTGAGGGATGCAGTAAAGAAGGATTAGTGGATCGGAAATGAGATTGTCGTATCCCAAAAGAAAATCCTGTCGTTTCCATAGAAACGTTACTCGATTTAGAAGGATATGTCTTTGAACACATAGTATTTCATAGCGACGCAATTTCCGTGTGAATTCGTCAATGAGTGGGAGTGAGGGATGCAGTAAAGAAGGATTAGTGGATCGGAAATGAGATTGTCGTATCCCAAAAGAGAATCCTGTCGTTTCCATGGAAACGTTACTCGATTTAGAAGGAAATGCCTTAGAACACATAGTATTTCATAGCGACGCAATTTCCGTGTGAATTCGTCAATGAGTGGGAGTGAGGGATGCAGTAAAGAAGGATTAGTGGATCGGAAACGAGATTGTCGTATCCCAAAAGACAATCCTGTCGTTTCCATAGAAACGTTACTCGATTTAGAAGAAGAAGTCATAGAACACATAGTATCTCATAGCGACGCAATTTCCGTGTGAATTCGTCAATGTGTGGGAGTGAGGGATGGAGTAAAGAAGGATTAGTGGATCGGAAATGAGATTGTCGTATCCCAAAAGAAAATCCTGTCGTTTCCATAGAAACGTTACTCGAATTAGAAGGAAATGTGTTAGAACACATAGTATTTCATAGCGACGCAATTTCCGTGTGAATTCGTCAATGTGTGGGAGTGAGAGATGCAGTAAAGGAGGATTAGTGGATCGGAAATGTGATTGTCGTATCCCAAAAGAAAATCCTGTCGTTTCCATAGAAACGTTACTCGATTTAGAAGGAGAAGTCTTAGAACACATAGTATTTCATAGCGACGCAATTTCCGTGTGAATTCGTCAATGAGTGGGAGTGAGGGATGCAGTAAAGAGGGATTAGTGGATCGGAAATGAGATTGTCGTATCCCAAAGGAAAACCCTGTCGTTTCCATAGAAACGTTACTCGATTTAGAAGGAAATGTCTTAGAAGACATAGTATTTCATAGCGACGCAATTTCCGTTTGAATTCATCAATGTGTGGGTGTGAGGGATGCAGTAAAGAAGGATTAGTGGATCGGAAATGTGATTGTCGTATCCCAAGAGAAAATCCTGTCGTTTCAGTAGAAACGTTACTCGATTTAGAAGGAGAAGTCTTAGAACACATAGTATTTCATAGCGACGCAATTTCCATGTGAATTCGTCAGTGAGTGGGAGTGAGGGATGCAGTAAGGAAGGATGAGTGGATCGAAAAAGAGATTGTCGTATCCCAAAAGAAAATCCTGTCGTTTCCATAGAAACGTTACTCGATATAGAAGGAAATGCCTTAGAACACATAGTATTTCATAGCGATCCAATTTCCGTGTGAATTCGTCAATGAGCGGGAGTGAGGGATGCAGTACAGAAGGATTAGTGGATCGGAAATGAGATTGTCGTATCCCAAAAGAAAATCCTGTCGTTTCCATAGAAACGTTACTCGATTTAGAAGGAGAAGCCATAGAACACATAGTATTTCATAACGACGCAATTTCCGTGTGAATTCGTCAATGTGTGGGAGTGAGGGGTGCAGTAAAGAAGGATTAGTGGATTGGAAATGTGATTGTCGTATCCCAAAAGAAAATCCTGTCGTTACCATAGAAACGTTACTCGATTTAGAAGGAAATGTCTTAGAACATATAGTATTTCATAGCGACGCAATTTCCGTGTGAATTCGTCAATGTGTGGGAGTGAGGGATGCAGTAAAGAAGGATTAGTGGATCGGAAATAAGATTGTCGTATCCCAAAAGAAAATCCTGTCGTTTCCATAGAAACGTTACTCGATTTAGAAGGATATGTCTTTGAACACATAGTATTTCATAGCGACGCAATTTCCGTGTGAATTCGTCAATGAGTGGGAGTGAGGGATGCAGTAAAGAAGGATTAGTGGATCGGAAATGAGATTGTCGTATCCCAAAAGAGAATCCTGTCGTTTCCATGGAAACGTTACTCGATTTAGAAGGAAATGTCTTAGAACACATAGTATTTCATAGCGACGCAATTTCCGTGTGAATTCGTCAATGAGTGGGAGTGAGGGATGCAGTAAAGAAGGATTAGTGGATCGGAAACGAGATTGTCGTATCCCAAAAGACAATCCTGTCGTTTCCATAGAAACGTTACTCGATTTAGAAGGAGATGTCATAGAACACATAGTATCTAATTGCGACGCAATTTCCGTGTGAATTCGTCAATGTGTGGGAGTGAGGGATGAAGTAAAGAAGGATTAGTGGATCGGAAATGAGATTGTCGTATCCCAAAAGAAAATCCTGTCGTTTCCATAGAAACGTTACTCGAATTAGAAGGAAATGTCTTAGAACACATAGTATTTCATAGCG
Organism: Schistocerca piceifrons; assembly: GCF_021461385.2. Lineage (NCBI taxonomy): Eukaryota > Metazoa > Arthropoda > Insecta > Orthoptera > Acrididae > Schistocerca > Schistocerca piceifrons. Next base: position 245,381 of record NW_025728282.1, read on the forward strand.
ACGCTATTTCCGTGTGAATTCGTCAATGTGTGGGAGTGAGAGATGCAGTAAAGGAGGATTAGTGGATCGGAAATTTGATTGTCGTATCCCAAAAGAAAATCCTGTCGTTTCCATAGAAACGTTACTCGATTTAGAAGGAGAAGTCTTAGAACACATAGTATTTTATAGCGACGCAATTTCCGTGTGAATTCGTCAATGAGTGGGAGTGAGGGATGCAGTAAAGAGGGATTAGTGGATCGGAAATGAGATTGTCGTATCCCAAAAGAAAATTCTGTCGTTTCGATAGTAACGTTACTCGATTTAGAAGAAAATGTCTTAGAACACATAGTATTTCATAGCGACGCAATTTCCGTGTGAATTCGTCAATGTGTGGGAGTGAGGGATGCAGTAAGGAAGGATTAGTGGATCGGAAATGTGATTGTCGTATCCCAAAAGAAAATCCTGTCGTTTGCATAGAAACGTTACTCGATTTAGAAGGAAATTTCTTAGAACACATAGTATTTCATAGCGACGCAATTTCCGTGTGAATTCGTCAATGAGTGGGAGTGAGGGATGCAGTAAAGAGGGCTTAGTGGATCGGAAATGAGATTGCCGTATCCCAAAGGAAAACCCTGTCGTTTCCATAGAAACGTTACTCGATTTAGAAGGAAATGTCTTAGAAGACATAGTATTTCATAGCGACGCAATTTCCGTTTGAATTCATCAATGTGTGGGTGTGAGGGATGCAGTAAAGAAGGATTAGTGGATCGGAAATGTGATTGTCGTATCCCAAGAGAAAATCCTGTCGTTTCAGTAGAAACGTTACTCGATTTAGAAGGAGAAGTCTTAGAACACATAGTATTTCATAGCGACGCAATTTCCGTGTGAATTCGTCAATGAGTGGGAGTGAGGGATGCAGTAAGGAAGGATGAGTGGATCGAAAAAGAGATTGTCGTATCCCAAAAGAAAATCCTGTCGTTTCCATAGAAACGTTACTCGATATAGAAGGAAATGCCTTAGAACACATAGTATTTCATAGCGACGCAATTTCCGTGTGAATTCGTCAATGAGTGGGAGTGAGGGATGCAGTACAGAAGGATTAGTGGATCGGAAATGAGATTGTCGTATCCCAAAAGAAAATCCTGTCGTTTCCATAGAAACGTTACTCGATTTAGAAGGAGAAGCCATAGAACACATAGTATTTCATAACGACGGAATTTCCGTGTGAATTCGTCAATGTGTGGGAGTGAGGGGTGCAGTAAAGAAGGATTAGTGGATTGGAAATGTGATTGTCGTATCCCAAAAGAAAATCCTGTCGTTACCATAGAAACGTTACTCGATTTAGAAGGAAATGTCTTAGAACATATAGTATTTCATAGCGACGCAATTTCCGTGTGAATTCGTCAATGTGTGGGAGTGAGGGATGCAGTAAAGAAGGATTAGTGGATCGGAAATAAGATTGTCGTATCCCAAAAGAAAATCCTGTCGTTTCCATAGAAACGTTACTCGATTTAGAAGGATATGTCTTTGAACACATAGTATTTCATAGCGACGCAATTTCCGTGTGAATTCGTCAATGAGTGGGAGTGAGGGATGCAGTAAAGAAGGATTAGTGGATCGGAAACGAGATTGTCGTATCCCAAAAGACAATCCTGTCGTTTCCATAGAAACGTTACTCGATTTAGAAGGAGAAGTCATAGAACACATAGTATCTAATTGCGACGCAATTTCCGTGTGAATTCGTGAATGTGTGGGAGTGAGGGATGAAGTAAAGAAGGATTAGTGGATCGGAAATGAGATTGTCGTATCCCAAAAGAAAATCCTGTCGTTTCCATAGAAACGTTACTCGAACTAGAAGGAAATGTCTTAGAACACATAGTATTTCATAGCGACGTAATTTCCGTGTGAATTCGTCAATGTGTGGGAGTGAGAGATGCAGTAAAGGAGGATTAGTGGATCGGAAATTTGATTGTCGTATCCCAAAAGAAAATAATGTCGTTTCCATAGAAACGTTACTCGATTTAGAAGGAGAAGTCTTAGATCACATAGTATTTTATAGCGACGCAATTTCCGTGTGAATTCGTCAATGAGTGGGAGTGAGGGATGCAGTAAAGAGGGATTAGTGGATCGGAAATGAGATTGTCGTATCCCAAAAGAAAATTCTGTCGTTTCGATAGAAACGTTACTCGATTTAGAAGAAAATGTCTTAGAACACATAGTATTTCATAGCGACGCAATTTCCGTGTGAATTCGTCAATGTGTGGGAGTGAGGGATGCAGTAAGGAAGGATTAGTGGATCGGAAATGTGATTGTCGTATCCCAAAAGAAAATCCTGTCGTTTGCATAGAAACGTTACTCGATTTAGAAGGAAATTTCTTAGAACACATAGTATTTCATAGCGACGCAATTTCCGTGTGAATTCGTCAATGTGTGGGAGTGAGAGATGCAGTAAAGTAGGATTAGTGGATCGGAAATGTGATTGTCGTATCCCAAAAGAAAATCTTGTCGTTTCCATAGAAACGTTACTCGATTTAGACGGAAATGTCTTAGAACACATAGTATTTCATAGCGACGCAATTTCCTTGTGAATTCGTCAATGTGTGGGAGTGAGGGATGCAGTAAAGTAGGATTAGTGGATCGGAAATGTGATTGTCGTATCCCAAAAGAAAATCCTGTCGTTTCCATAGAAACGTTACTCGATTTAGACGGAAATGTCTTAGAACACATAGTATCTCATAACGACGCAATTTCCGTGTGAATTCGTCAATGTGTGGGAGTGAGGGATGAAGTAAAGAAGGATTAGTGGATCGGAAATGAGATTGTCGTATCCCAAAAGAAAATCCTGTCGTTTCCATAGAAGCGTTACTCGATTTAGAAGGAAATGTCTTAGAACACATAGTATTTCATAGCGTCGGAATTTTCCGTGTGAATTCATCAATGTGTGGGAGTGAGGGATGCAGTAAAGAGGGATTAGTGGATCGGAAATGAGATTGTCGTATCCCAAAAGAAAATCCTGTCGTTTCCATAGAAACGTTACTCGATTTAGAAGGAAATGTCTTAGAACACATAGTATTTCATAGCGACGCAATTTCTGTGTTAATTCGTCAATGTGAGGGAGCTAGGGATGCAATAAAGAAGGAATAGTGCATCGAGAAGGAGATACTCTTATCGCAAAAGAAAATCCTGTCGTTTCCATAGAAATGATACTCGATTTATAAGGAAATGTCTTAGAACATATAGTATTTCATAGCGACGCAATTTCCGTGTGAATTCGTCAATGTGTGGGAGTGAAGGATGCAATAAAGAAGGATTAGTGGATCGGAAATGAGATTGTCGTATCCCAAAAGAAAATCCTGTCGTTTCCATAGAAACGTTACTCGATTTAGAGAGAAATGTCATAGAACCCGTAGTACATCATTGCGACGCAATTTGCGTGTGAATTCGTCAATGTGTGGGACTGAGGGATGCAGTAAAGAAGGATTAGTGGATCGGAAATGTGATTGTCGTATCACAAAAGAAAATCCTGTCGTTTCCATAGAAACGTTACTCGTTTTTGAAGGAAATGTCTTAGAACACATAGTATTTCATAGCGACGCAATTTCCGTGTGAATTCGTCAATGTGTGGGAGTGAGGGATGCAGTAAAGAAGGATACGTGGATCGGAAATGAGATTGTCGTATCCCAAAAGAAAATCCTGTCGTTTCCATAGAAACATTACACGATATAGAAGGAAATGTCTTAGAACACATAGTATTTCATAGCGACGCAATTTCCGTGTTAATTCGTCAATGTGAGGGAGCTAGGGATGCAATAAAGAAGGAATAGTGCATCGAGAAGGAGATACTCGTATCGCAAAAGAAAAGCCAGTCGTTTCCATAGAAACGATACTCGATTTAGAAGGAGAAGTCATAGAAGTCATAGTATTTCATTGCGACGCAATTGCTGTGTGAATTCGTCAATGTGTGGGAGTGAGGGATGCAGTAAAGAAGGATTAGTGGATCGGAAATGTGATTGTCGTATCCCAAAAGAAAATCCTGTCGTTTCCTTAGAAACGTTACTCGATTTAGAAGGAAATGTCTTAGAACACATAGTATTTCATAGCGACTCAATTTCTGAGTTAATTCGTCAATGTGAGGGAGCTAGGGATGCAATAAGGAAGGAATAGTGCATCGAGAAGGAGATACTCGTATCACAAAAGAAAAGCCTGTCGTTTCCATAGAAACGATACTCGATTTAGAAGGAGAAGTCAGAGAACCCATAGTAATTCATTGCGACGCTATTTCCGTGTGAATTCGTCAATGTGTAGGAGTGAGGGATGCAGTAAAGAAGGATTAGTGGATCGGAAATGAGATTGTCGTATCCCAAAAGAAAATCCTGTCGTTTCCATAGAAATGTTACTCGATTTAGAAGGAGAAGTCATAGAACCCGTAATATTTCATAGCGACGCAATTTCCGTGTGAATTCGTCAATGAGTGGGAGTGAGAGATGCAGTAAAGAAGGATTAGTGGATCGGAAATGAGATTGTCGTATCCCAAAAGAAAATCTTGTCGTTTCCATAGAAACGTTACTCGATTTAGAAGGAAATATCATAGAACCCATTGTATTTCATTGCGACGCAATTTCCGTGTGAACTCGTCAATGTGTGGGAGTGAGGGATGCAGTAAAGATGGATTAGTGGATCGGAAATGAGACTTTCGTATCCCAAAAGAAAATCCTGTCGTTTCCATAGAAACGATACTCGATTTAAAAGGTGAAGTCATAGAACCAATAGTATTTCATTGCGACGCAATTGCTGTGTGAATTCGTCAATGTGTGGGAGTGAGGGATGCAGTAAAGAAGGATTAGTGGATCGGAAATGTGATTGTCGTATCCCAAAAGAAAATCCTGTCGTTTCCATAGAAACGGTACTCGATTTAGAAGGAAATGTCTTAGAACACATAGTATTTCATAGCGACGCAATTTCCGTGTGAAATCGTCAATGTGTGGGAGTGAGGGATGCAGTAAAGTAGGATTAGTGGATCGGAAATGATATTGTCGTATCCCAAAAGAAAATCCTTTCGTTTCCATAGAAACGTTACTTGATTTAGAAGGAAATATCTTAGAACACATAGTATTTCATATTCGGCGGATTTTCCGTGTGAATTCGTCAATGATTGAGAGTGAGGGATGCAGTAAAGAGGGATTACTGGATCGGAAATGAGATTGACGTATCCCAAAAGAAAATCCTGTCGTTTCCATACAAACGTTACTCAATTTAGAAGGAAATGTCTTAGAACACATAGTATTTCATAGCGACGCAATTTCCTTGTGAATTCGTCACTGAGAGGGAGTGAGGGATGCAGTAAAGAAGGATTAGTGGATCGGAAATGAGATTGTCGTATCCCAAAAAAAAATCCTGTCGTTTCCATAGAAACGTTACTCGATTTAGAAGGTGAAGTCATAGAACCCATAGTATTTCATTGCGACGCAATTGCTGTGTGAATTCGTCAATGTGTGGGAGTGAGGGATGCAGTAAGGAAGGATTAGTGGATCGGAAATGTGATTGTCGTATCCCAAAAGAAAATCCTGTCGTTTGCATAAAAACATTACTCGATTTAGACGGAGAAGTCATAGAGGACATAGTATTTCATAGCGACTCAATTTCTGTGTTAATTCGTCAATGTGAGGGAGCTAGGGATGCAATAAAGAAGGATTAGTGCATCGAGAAGGAGATACTCGTATCCCAAAAGAAAATCCTTTCGTTTCCATAGAAACGTTACTCGATTTAGAAGGAAATGTCTTAGAACACATAGTATTTCATAGCGACGCAATTTCCGTGTGAATTCGTCAATGAGTGGGAGTGAGGGATGCAGTAAAGATGGATTAGTGGATCGGAAATGAGATTGTCGTATCCCAAAAGAAAATCCTGTCGTTTCCATAGAAACATTATCGATTTAGATGGAAAAGTCATTGAACCCATAGTATTTCATAGCGATTCAATTTGAGAATTAATTCGTCAATGTGAGGGAGCTAGGGATGCAATAAAGAAGGAATAGTGCATCGAGAAGGAGATACTAGTATCGCAAAAGAAAAGCCTGTCGTTTCCATAGAAACGATACTCGACTTAGAAGGAGAAGTCAGAGAACCCATAGTAATTCATTGCGACGCAATTTCCGTGTGAATTCGTCAATGTGTAGGAGTGAGGGATGCAGTAAAGAAGGATTAGTGGATCGAAAATTAGATTGTCGTATCCCAAAAGAAAATCCTGTCGTTTCCATAGAAACATTACTCGATTTAGAAGGAGAAGTCATAGAACCCGTAGTATTTCATAGCGACGCAATTTCCGTGTGAAATCGTCAATGAGTGGGAGTGAGGGATGCAGTAAAGAAGGATTAGTGGATCGGAAATGAGATTGTCGTATCCCAAAAGAAAATCCTGTCGTTTCCATAGAAACATTACTCGATTTAGAAGGAGAAGTCATAGAACTCATAGTATTTCATAGCGACGCAATTTCCGTGTGAATTCGTCAATGAGTGGGAGTGAGGGATGCAGTAAAGAAGGATTAGTGGATCGGAAATGAGATTGTCGTACCCCAAACGAAAATCCTGTCGTTTCCATAGAAACGTTACTTGATTCAGAAGGAGAAGTCATAGAACCCATAGTATTTCATAGCGACGCAATTTCTGTGTTAATTCGTCAATGTGAGGGAGCTAGGGATGCAATAATGAAGGAATAGTGCATCGAGAAGGAGATACTCGTATCGCAAAAGAAAATCCTGTCGTTTCCATAGAAACGTTACTCGATTTAGAAGGAAATGTCTTAGACCACATACTATTTCATAGTGACGCAATTTCCGTGTGAATTCATCAATGTGTGGGAGTGAGGGATGCAGTAAAGAAGGATTAGTGGATCGGAAATGTTATTGTCGTATCCCAAAAGAAAATCCTGTAGTTTCCATAGAAACGTTACTCGATTTAGAAGGAAATGTCTTAGAACACATAGTATTTCGTAGCGACGCAATTTCCGTGTGAATTCGTCAATGTGTGGGAGTGAGGGATGCAGTAAAGAAGGATTAGTGGATCGGAAATGAGATTGTCGTATCCCAAAAGAAAATCCTGTCGTTTCCATAGAAACGTTACTCGATATAGACGGATATGTCTTAGAACACATAGTATTTCATAGCGACGCAATTTCCGTATGAATTCCTCAATGAGTGGGAGTGAGGGATGCAGTAAAGAAGGAGTAGTGGATCGGAAATGAGATTGTCGTATCCCAAAAGAAAATCCTGTCGTTTCCATAGAAACGTTACTCGATTAGGAAGGAGAAGTCATAGAACCCATAGTATTTCATAGCGGCGCAATTTCCGTGTGAATTCGTCAATGAGTGGGAGTGAGGGATGCAGTAAAGAAGGATTAGTGGATCGGAAATGAGTTTGTCGTATCCCAAAAGAAAATCCAGTCGTTTCCATAGAAACGTTACACGATTTAGAAGGATATGTCTTAGAACACATAGTATTTCATAGCGACGCAATTTCCGTGTGAATTCGTCAATGAGTGTGAGTGAGGGATGCAGTAAAGAAGGATTAGTGGATCGGAAATGTGATTGTCGTATCACAAAAGAAAATCCTGTCGTTTCCATTGAAACGTTACTCGTTTTAGAAGGAAATGTCTTAGAACACATAGTATTTCATAGCGACGCAATTTCCGTGTGAATTCGTCAATGTGTGGGAGTAAGGGATGCAGTAAAGAAGGATTAGTGGATCGGAAATGAGTTTGTCGTATCCCAAAAGAAAATCCTGTAGTTTCCATAGAAACGTTACTCGATTTAGAAGGAAATGTCTTAGAACACATAGTATTTCATAGCGACGCAATTTCCGTGTGAATTCGTCAATGTGTGGGAGTGAGGGATGCAATAAAGAAGGATTAGTGGATCGGAAATGAGATTGTCGTATCCGAAATAAAATCCTGTCGTTTCCATAGAAACGTTACTCGATTTAGAGAGAAATGTCGTAGAACCCGTAGTACATCATTGCGACGCAATTTGGGTTTGAATTCGTCAATGTGTGGGAGTGAGGAATGCAGTAAAGAGGGATTGGTGGACCGGAAATGTGAATGTCGTATCCCAAAAGAAAATCCTGTCGTTTCCATAGAAACGTTACTCGTTCTAGAAGGAAATGTCTTAGAACACATAGTATTTCATAGCGACGCAATTTCCGTGTGAATTCGTCAATGTGTGGGAATGAGGGATGCAGTAAAGAAGGATTAGTGGATCGGAAATGAGATTGTCGTATCCCAAAAGAAAATCCAGTCGTTTCCATAGAAACGTTACACGATTTAGAAGGAAATGTCTTAGAACACATAGTATTTCATAGCGACGCAATTTCCGTGTTAATTCGTCAATGTGAGGGAGTTAGGGATGCAATAAAGAAGGAATAGTGCATCGGGAAGGAGATACTAGTATCGCAAAAGAAAAGCCTGTCGTTTCCATAGAAACGATACTCGACTTAGAAGGAGAAGTCAGAGAACCCATAGTAATTCATTGCGACGCAATTTCCGTGTGAATTCGTCAATGTGTAGGAGTGAAGGATGCAGTAAAGAAGGATTAGTGGATCGGAAATGAGATTGTCGTATCCCAAAAGAAAATCCTGTCGTTTCCATAGAAACGTTACTCGATTTAGAAGGAGAAGTCATAGAACCCGTAGTATTTCATAGCGACGCAATTTCCGTGTGAAACCGTCAATGAGTGGAGTGAGGGATGCAGTAAAGAAGGATTAGTGGATCGGAAATGAGATTGTCGTATCCCAAAAGAAAATCCTGTCGTTTCCATAGAAACATTACTCGATTTAGAAGGAGAAGTCATTGAACACATAGTATTTCATAGCGACGCAATTTCCGTGTGAATTCGTCAATGAGTGGGAGTGAGGGATGCAGTAAAGAAGGATTAGTGGATCGGAAATGAGATTGTCGTATCCCAAAAGAAAATCCTGTCGTTTTCATAGAAACGTTACTTGATTTAGAAGGAGAAGTCATAGAACCCATACTATTTCATAGCGACGCAATTTCTGTGTTAATTCGTCAATGTGAGGGAGCTAGGGATGCAATAATGAAGGAATAGTGCATCGAGAAGGAGATACTCGTATCGCAAAAGAAAATCCTGTCGTTTCCATAGAAACGTTACTCGATTTAGAAGGAAATGTCTTAGAACACATAGTATTTCATAGTGACGCAATTTCCGTGTGAATTCATCAATGTGTAGGAGTGAGGGATGCAGTAAAGAAGGATTAGTGGATCGGAAATGTTATTGTCGTATCCCAAAAGAAAATCCTGTAGTTTCCATAGAAACGTTACTCGATTTAGAAGGAAATGTCTTAGAACACATAGTATTTCATAGCGACGCAATTTCCGTGTGAATTCGTCAATGTGTGGGAGTGAGGGATGCAGTAAAGAGGGATTAGTGGATCGGAAATGTGATTGTCGTATCCCAAAAGAAAATCCTGTCGTTTCCATAGAAACGTTACTCGATTTAGAAGGAGAAGTCTTAGAACACATAGTATTTCATAGCGACGCAATTTCCGTGTGAATTCGTCAATGAGTGGGAGTGAGGGATGCAGTAAAGATGGATTAGTGGATCGGAAATGAGATTGTCGTATCCCAAAAGAAAATCCTGTCGTTTCCATAGAAACGTTACTCGATTTAGAAGGAGAAGTCATAGAACCCATAGTATTTCATAGCGACGCAATTTCCGTGTGAATTCGTCAATGAGTGGTAGTGAGGGATGCAGTAAAGAAGGATTTGTGAATCGGAAATGAGATTGTCGTATCCCAAAAGAAAATCCTGTCGTTTCCATAGAAACATTACTCGATTTAGGCGACAATCACATTTCCGATCCACTAATACTTCATTACTGCATCCCTCACTCCCACACATTGACGAATTCACACGGAAATTGCGTCGCTATGAAATACTATGTGTTCTAAGACATTTCCTTCTAAATCGAGTAACATTTCTATGGAAACGACAGGATTTTCTTTTGCGATAAGAGTATCTCCTTCTCGATGCACTATTCCTTCTTTATTTCATCCCTAGCTCCCTCACATTGACGAATTAACACAGAAATTGCGTCGCTATGAAATACTATGTGTTCTAAGACATTTCCTTCTAAATCGAGTAACGTTTCTATGGAAACGACAGGATTTTCTTTTGGGATACGACAATCTCATTTCCGATCCACTAATCCCTTTGTACTGCATCCCTCACTCCCACACATTGACGAATTCGCAAGGAAATTGCGTCGCTATGAAATACTATGTGTTCTAAGACATTTCCTTCTAAATCGAGTAACGTTTCTGTGGAAACGACAGGATTTTCTTTTGGGATACGACAATCACATTTCCGATCCACTAATCCTACTTTACTGCATCCCTCACTCCCACACATTGACGAATTCACACGGAAATTGCGTCGCTATGAAATACTATGTGTTCTAAGACATTTCCTTCTAAATCGAGTAACGTTTCTATGCTAACGACAGGATATTCTTTTGGGATACGACAGTCACATTTCCGATCCACTAATCCCTCCTTACTGCATCCCTCACTCCCACACATTGACGAATTCACACGGAAATTGCGTCGCTATGAAATACTATGTGTTCTAAGACATTAACTTCTAAATCGAGTAACGTTTCTATCGAAACGACAGGATTTTCTTTTGGGATACGACAATCTCATTTCCGATCCACTAATCCTTCTTTACTGCATCCCTCACTCCCACTCATTGACGAATTCACACGGAAATTGCGTCGCTATGAAATACTATGTGTTCTAAGACATTTCCTTCTAAATCGAGTAACGTTTCCATGGAAACGACAGGATTCTCTTTTGGGATACGACAATCTCATTTCCGATCCACTAATCCTTCTTTACTGCATCCCTCACTCCCATGAATTGTTGAATTCACACGGAAATTGCGTCGCTATGAAATACTATGTGTTCAAAGACATATCCTTCTAAATCGAGTAACGTTTCTATGGAAACGACAGGATTTTCTTTTGGGATACGACAATCCCATTTCCGATCCACTAATCCTTCTTTACTGCATCCCTCACTCCCACACATTGACGAATTCACACGGAAATTGCGTCGCTATGAAATACTATATGTTCTAAGACATTTCCTTCTAAATCGAGTAACGTTTCTATGGTAACGACAGAATGTTCTTTTGGGATACGACAATCACATTTCCAATCCACTAATCCTTCTTTACTGCATCCCTCACTCCCACACATTGACGAATTCACACGGAAATTGCGTCGTTATGAAATACTATGTGTTCTATGGCTTCTCCTTCTAAATCGAGTAACGTTTCTATGGAAACGACAGGATTTTCTTTTGAGATACGACAATCTCATTTCCGATCCACTAATCCTTCTTTACTGCATCCCTCACTCCCACTCATTGACGAATTCACACGGAAATTGCGTCGCTATGAAATACTATGGGTTCTATGACTTCTCCTTCTAAATCGAGTAATGTTTCTGTGGAAACGACAGGATTTTCTTTTGGGATACGACAATCTCATTTCCGATCCACTAATCCCTCTTTACTGCATCCCTCACTCCCACTCATTGACGAATTCACACGGAAATTGCGTCGATATGAAATACTATGTGTTCTAAGGCTTCTCCTTCTAAATCGAGTAACGTTTCAATGGAAACGACAGGATTTTCTTTTGGGATACGACAATCACATTTCCGATTAACTAATCCTTCTTTACTGCATCCCTCACTCCCACACATTGACGAATTCACACGGAAATTGCGTCGCTATGAAATACTATGTGTTCTAAGACATTTCCTTCTAATTCGAGTAACGTTTCCATGGAAACGATAGGATTCACTTTTGGGATACGACAATCTCATTTCCGATCCACTAATCCTTCTTTACTGCATCCCTCACTCCCATTAATTGTTGAATTCACACGGAAATTGCGTCGCTATGAAATACTATGTGTTCAAAGACATATCCTTCTAAATCGAGTAACGTTTCTATGGAAACGACAGGATTTTCTTTTGGGATACGACAATCCCATTTCCGATCCACTAATCCTTCTTTACTGCATCCCTCACTCCTACACATTGACGAATTCACACGGAAATTGCGTCGCTATGAAATACTATATGTTCTAAGACATTTCCTTCTAAATCGAGTAACGTTTCTATGGTAACGACAGAATTTTCTTTTGGGATACGACAATCACATTTCCAATCCACTAATCCTTCTTTACTGCATCCCTCACTCCCACACATTGACGAATTCACACGGAAATTGCGTCGTTATGAAATACTATGTGTTCTATGGCTTCTCCTTCTAAATCGAGTAACGTTTCTATGGAAACGACATGATTTTCTTTTGAGATACGACAATCTCATTTCCGATCCGCTAATCCTTCTTTACTGCATCCCTCACTCCCACTCATTGACGAATTCACACGGAAATTGCGTCTCTATGAAATACTATGTGTTCTAAGACATTTCCTTCTAAATCGGGTAACGTTTCTATGGAAACGACAGGAGTTTCTTTTGGGATACAACAATCACATTTCCGATCCACTAAACCTTCTTTACTGCATCCCTCACTCACACACATTGAAGAATTCACACGGAAATTGCGTCGCTATGGAATACTATGGGTTCTATGACTTCTCCTTCTAAATCGAGTAACGTTTCTGTGGAAACGACAGGATTTTCTTTTGGGATACGACAATCTCATTTCCGATCCACGAATCCTAATTTACTGCATCCCTCACTCCCACACATTGACGAATTCACACGGAAATTGCGTCGCAATGAAATACTATGGGTTCTATGACTTCTCCTTCTAAATCGAGTATCGTTGCTATGGAAACGACTGGCTTTTCGTTTGCGGTACGAGTATCTCCATCTCGATGCACTATTCCTTCTTTATTGCATCCCTAGCTCCCTCACATTGACGAATTAACACAGAAATTGCGTCGCTATGAAATACTATGGGTTCTATGACTTCTCCTTCTAAATCGAGTAACGTTTCTATGGTAACGACAGGATTTTCTTTTGGGATACGACAATCTCTTTTCCGATCCACTAATCCTTCTTTACTGCATCCCTTACTCCCACTCATTGACGAATTCACACGGAAATTGCGTCGCTATGAAATACTATGTGTTCTAAGACATTTCCTTCTAAATCGAGTAACGTTTCTTTGGAAACGACAGGATTCTCTTTTGGAATACGACAATCTCATTTCCGATCCACTAATCCTTCTTTACTGCATCCCTCACTCCCACTCATTGACGAATTCACACGGAAATTGCGTCGCTATGTAATACTATGTGTTCAAAGACATATCCTTCTAAATCGAGTAACGTTTCAATGGAAACGACAGGATTTTCTTTTGGGATACGACAATCACATTTCCGATCCACTAATCCTTCTTTACTGCATCCCTCACTCCCACACATTGACGAATTCACACGGAAATTGCGTCGCTATGAAATACTATGTGTTCTAAGACATTTCCTTCTAATTCGAGTAACGTTTCCATGGAAACGACAGGATTTTCTTTTGGGATACAACTATCTCATTTCCGATCCACTAATCCTTCTTTACTTCATCCCTCACTCCCACACATTGACGAATTCACACGGAAATTGCGTCGCTATGAGATACTATGTGTTCTATGACTTCTCCTTCTAAATCGAGTAACGTTTCTATGGAAACGACAGGATTGTCTTTTGGGATACGACAGTCTCATTTCCGATCCACTAATCCTTCTTTCCTGCGTCCCTCACTCCCACTCATTGACGAATTCACACGGAAATTGCGTCGCTATGAAATACTATGTGTTCTAATACATTTCCTTCCAAATCGAGTAACGTTTCCATGGAAACGACAGGATTCTCTTTTGGGATTCGACTATCTCATTTCCGATCCACTAATCCTTCTTTACTGCATCCCTTACTCCCACTCATTGACGAATTCACACGGAAATTGAGTCGCTATGAAATACTATGTGTTCTAAGACATTTACTTCTAAATCGAGTAACGTTTCTATGGAAACGACAGGATTTTCTTTTGGGATACGACAATCTCATTTCCGATTCACTAATCCCTAATTACAGCATCCCTCACTCCCACTCATTGACGAATTCACACGGAAATTGCATCGATATGAAATACTATGTGTTCTAAGACTTCTCCTTCTAAATCGAGTAACGTTTCAATGGAAACGACAGGATTTTCTTTTGGGATACGACAATCACATTTCCGATCCACTAATCCTTCTTTACTGCATCCCTCACTCCCACACATTGACGTATTCACACGGAAATTGCGTCGCTATGAAATACTATGTGTTCTAAGACATTTCCTTCTAATTCGGGTAACGTTTCTATGGAAACAACAGGATTTTCTTTTGGGATACAACAATCTCATTTCCGATCCACTAATCCTTCTTTACTTCATCCCTCACTCCCACACATTGACGAATTCACACGGAAATTGCGTCGCTATGAGATACTATGTGTTCTATGACTTCTCCTTCTAAATCGAGTAACGTTTCTGTGGAAACGACAGGATTGTCTTTCGGGATACGACAATCTCATTTACGATCCACTAATACTTCTTTACTGCATCCCTCACTCCCACTCATTGACGAATTCACACGGAAATTGCGTCGCTATGAAATACTATGTGTTCTATGACATTTCCTTCTAAATCGAGTAACGTTTCCATGGAAACAACAGGATTCTCTTTTGGGAAACGACAATCTCATTTCCGATCCACTAATCTTTCTTTACTGCATCCCTCACTCCCATTAATTGTTGAATTCACACGGAAATTGCGTCGCTATGAAATACTATGTGTTCAAAGACATATCCTTCTAAATCGAGTAACGTTTCTATGGAAACGACAGGATTTTCTTTTGGGATACGACAATCCCATTTCCGATCCACTAATCCTTCTATACTGCATCCCTCACTCCCACACATTGACGAATTCACACGGAAATTGCGTCGCTATGAAATACTATATGTTCTAAGACATTTCCTTCTAAATCGAGTAACGTTTCAATGGTAACGACAGAATTTTCTTTTGGGATACGGCAATCACATTTCCAATCCACTAATCCTTCTTTACTGCATCCCTCACTCCCACACATTGACGAATTCACACGGAAATTGCGTCGTTATGAAATACTATGTGTTCTATGGCTTCTCCTTCTAAATCGAGTAACGTTTCTATGGAAACGACAGGATTTTCTTTTGAGATACGACAATCTCATTTCCGATCAACTAATCCTTCTTTACTGCATCCCTCACTCCCACTCACTGACGAATTCATACGGAAATTGCGTCGCTATGAAATACTATGTGTTCTAAGACATTTCCTTCTAAATCGGGTAACATTTCTATGGAAACGACAGGAGTTTCTTTTGGGATACGACAATCACATTTCCGATCCACTAATCCTCCTTTACTGCATCCCTCACTCACACACATTGACGAATTCACACGGAAATTGCGTCGCCATGAAATACTATGGGTTCTATGACTTCTCCTTCTAAATCGAGTAACGTTTCTGTGGAAACGACGGGATTTTCTTTTGGGATACGACAATCTCATTTCCGATCCACTAATCCCTCTTTACTGCATCCCTCACTCCCACTCATTGACGAATTCACACGGAAATTGCGTCGATATGAAATACTATATGTTCTAAGACTTCTCCTTCTAAATCGAGTAACATTTCAATGGAAACGACAGGATTTTCTTTTGGGATACGACAATCACATTTCCGATCCACTAATCCTTCTTTACTGCATCCCTCACTCCCACACATTGACGAATTCACACGGAAATTGCGTCGCTATGAAATACTATGTGTTCTAAGACATTTCCTTCTAATTCGAGTAACTTTTCTATGGAAACGACAGGATTTTCTTTTGGGATACAACAATCTCATTTCCGATCCACTAATCCTTCTTTACTTCATCCCTCACTCCCACACATTGACGAATTCACACGGAAAATGCGTCACTATGAGATACTATATGTTCTATGACTTCTCCTTCTAAATCGAGTAACGTTTCTATGGAAACGACAGGATTGTCTTTTGGGATACGACAATCTCATTTCCGATCCACTAATCCTTCTTTACTGCAGCCCTCACTCCCACTCATTGACGAATTCACACGGAAATTGCGTCGCTATGAAATACTATGTGTTCTAAGACATTTCCTTCTAAATCGAGTAACGTTTCCATGGAAACGACAGGATTCTCTTTTGGGATACGACAATCTCGTTTCCGATCCACTAATCCTTCTTTACTGCATCCCTCACTCCCATGAATTGTTGAATTCACACGGAAATTGCGTCGCTATGAAATACTATGTGTTTAAAGAAATATCCTTCTAAATCGAGTAACGTTTCTATGGAAACGACAGGATTTTCTTTTGGGATACGACAATCCCATTTCCGATCCACTAATCCTTCCTTACTGCATCCCTCACTCCCACACATTGACGAATTCACACGGAAATTGAGTCGCTATGAAATACTATATGTTCTAAGACATTTCCTTCTAAATCGAGTAACGTTTCTATGGTAACGACAGATTTTTCTTTTGGGATACGACAATCACATTTCCAATCCACTAATCCTTCTTTACTGCATCCCTCACTCCCACACATTGACGAATTCACACGGAAATTGCGTCGTTATGAAATACTATGTGTTCTATGGCTTCTCCATCTAAATCTAGTAACGTTTCTATGGAAATGACAGGATTTTCTTTTGAGATACGACAATCTCATTTCCGATCCACTAATCCTTCTTTACTGCATCCCTCACTCCCACTCATTGACGAATTCACACGGAAATTGCGCCGCTATGAAATACTATGTGTTCTAAGACATTTCCTTCTAAATCGGGTAACGTTTCTATGGAAACGACAGGAGTTTCTTTTGGGATACGACAATCACATTTCCGATCCACTAATCCTTCTTTACTGCATCCCTCACTCACACACATTGACGAATTCACACGGAAATTGCGTCGCTATGAAATACTATGGGTTCTATGACTTCTCCTTCTAAATCGAGTAACGTTTCTGTGGAAACGACAGGATTTTCTTTTGGGATACGACAATCTCATTTCCGATCCACGAATCCTTCTTTACTGCATCCCTCACTCCCACACATTGACGATTTCACACGGAATTTGCGTCGCAATGAAATACTATGGGTTCTATGACTTCTCCTTCTAAATCGAGTATCGTTTCTATGGAAACGACTGGCTTTTCGTTTGCGATACGAGTATCTCCTTCTCGATGCACAATTCCTTCTTTATTGCATCCCTAGCTCCCTCACATTGACGAATTAACACAGAAATTGCGTCGCTATGAAATACTATGGGTTCTATGACTTCTCCTTCTAAATCGAGTAACATTTCTATGGTAACGACAGGATTTTCTTTTGGGATACGACAATCTCATTTCCGATCCACTAATCCTTCTTTACAGCATCCCTTACTCCCACTCATTGACGAATTCACACGGAAATTGCGTCGCTATGAAATACTATGTGTTCTAAGACATTTCCTTCTAAATCGAGTAACGTTTCCATGGAAACGACAGGATTCTCTTTTGGGATACGACAATCTCATTTCCGATGCACTAATCCTTCTTTACTGCATCCCTCACTCCCATTAATTGTTGAATTCACACGGAAATTGCGTCGCTATGAGATACTATGTGTTCTATGACTTCTCCTTCTAAATCGAGTAACGTTTCTATGGAAACGACAGGATTGTCTTTTGGGATGCGACAATCTCATTTCCGATCCACTAATCCTTCTTTACTGCATCCCTCACTCACAAACATTGACGAATTCACACGGAAATTGCGTCGCCATGAAATACTATGGGTTCTATGACTTCTCCTTCTAAATCGAGTAACGTTTCTGTGGAAACGACAGGATTTTCTTTTGGGATACGACAATCTCATTTCCGATTCACTAATCCCTCTTTACTGCATCCCTCACTCCCACTCATTGACGAATTCACACGGAAATTGCGTCGATATGAAATACTATGTGTTCTAAGACTTCTCCTTCTAAATCGAGTAACATTTCAATGGAAACGACAGGATTTTCTTTTGGGATACGACAATCACATTTCCGATCCACTAATCCTTCTTTACTGCATCCCTCACTCCCACACGTTGACGAATTCACACGGAAATTGCGTCGCTATGAAATACTATGTGTTCTAAGACATTTCCTTCTAATTCGAGTAACTTTTCTATGGAAACGACAGGATTTTCTTTTGGGATACAACAATCTCATTTCCGATCCACTAATCCTTCTTTACTTCATCCCTCACTCCCACACATTGACGAATTCACACGGAAATTGCGTCGCTATGAGATACTATATGTTCTATGACTTCTCCTTCTAAATCGAGTAACGTTTCTATGGAAACGACAGGATTGTCTTTTGGGATACGACAATCTCATTTCCGATCCACTAATCCTTCTTTACTGCAGCCCTCACTCCCACTCATTGACGAATTCACACGGAAATTGCGTCGCTATGAAATACTATGTGTTCTAAGACATTTCCTTCTAAATCGAGTAACGTTTCCATGGAAACGACAGGATTCTCTTTTGGGATACGACAATCTCATTTCCGATCCACTAATCCTTCTTTACTGCATCCCTCACTCCCATGAATTGTTGAATTCACACGGAAATTGCGTCGCTATGAAATACTATGTGTTTAAAGACATATCCTTCTAAATCGAGTAACGTTTCTATGGAAACGACAGGATTTTCTTTTGGGATACGACAATCCCATTTCCGATCCACTAATCCTTCTTTAATGCATCCCTCACTCCCACACATTGACGAATTCACACGGAAATTGCGTCGCTATGAAATACTATATGTTTTAAGACATTTCCTTCTAAATCGAGTAACGTTTCTATGGTAACGACAGAATTTTCTTTTGGGATACGACAATCACATTTCCAATCCACTAATCCTTCTTTACTGCATCCCTCACTCCCACACATTGACGAATTCACACGGAAATTGCGTCGTTATGAAATACTATGTGTTCTATGGCTTCTCCTTCTAAATCTAGTAACGTTTCTATGGAAACGACAGGATTTTCTTTTGAGATACGACAATCTCATTTCCGATCCACTAATCCTTCTTTACTGCAGCCCTCACTCCCACTCATTGACGAATTCACACGGAAATTGCGTCGCTATGAAATACTATGTGTTCTAAGACATTTCCTTCTAAATCGAGTAACGTTTCCATGGAAACGACAGGATTCTCTTTTGGGATACGACAATCTCATTTCCGATCCACTAATCCTTCTTTACTGCATCCCTCACTCCCATGAATTGTTGAATTCACACGGAAATTGCGTCGCTATGAAATACTATGTGTTTAAAGACATATCCTTCTAAATCGAGTAACGTTTCTATGGAAACGACAGGATTTTCTTTTGGGATACGACAATCCCATTTCCGATCCACTAATCCTTCTTTACTGCATCCCTCACTCCCACACATTGACGAATTCACACGGAAATTGCGTCGCTATGAAATACTATATGTTCTAAGACATTTCCTTCTAAATCGAGTAACGTTTCTATGGTAACGACAGATTTTTCTTTTGGGATACGACAATCACATTTCCAATCCACTAATCCTTCTTTACTGCATCCCTCACTCCCACACATTGACGAATTCACACGGAAATTGCGTCGTTATGAAATACTATGTGTTCTATGGCTTCTCCTTCTAAATCTAATAACGTTTCTATGGAAACGACAGGATTTTCTTTTGAGATACGACAATCTCATTTCCGATCCACTAATCCTTCTTTACTGCATCCCTCACTCATACTCATTGACGAATTCACACGGAAATTGCGTCGCTATGAAATACTATGTGTTCTAAGACATTTCCTTCTAAATCGGGTAACGTTTCTATGGAAACGACAGGAGTTTCTTTTGGGATACGACAATCACATTTCCGATCCACTAATCCATCTTTACTGCATCCCTCACTCACACACATTGACGAATTCACACGGAAATTGCGTCGCTATGAAATACTATGGGTTCTATGACTTCTCCTTCTAAATCGAGTAACGTTTCTGTGGAAACGACAGGATTTTCTTTTGGGATACGACAATCTCATTTCCGATCCACGAATCCTTCTTTACTGCATCCCTCACTCCCACACATTGACGAATTCACACGGAATTTGCGTCGCAATGAAATACTATGGGTTCTATGACTTCTCCTTCTAAATCGAGTATCGTTTCTATGGAAACGACTGGCTTTTCGTTTGCGATACGAGTATCTCCTTCTCGATGCACTATTCCTTCTTTATTGCATCCCTAGCTCCCTCACATTGACGAATTAACACAGAAATTGCGTCGCTATGAAATACTATGTGTTCTATGACTTCTCCTTCTAAATCGAGTAACATTTCTATGGTAACGACAGGATTTTCTTTTGGGATACGACAATCTCATTTCCGATCCACTAATCCTTCTTTACAGCATCCCTTACTCCCACTCATTGACGAATTCACACGGAATTTGCGTCGCTATGAAATACTATGTGTTCTAAGACATTTCCTTCTAAATCGAGTAACGTTTCCATGGAAACGACAGGATTCTCTTTTGGGATACGACAATCTCATTTCCGATGCACTAATCCTTCTTTACTGCATCCCTCACTCCCATTAATTGTTGAATTCACACGGAAATTGCGTCGCTATGAAATACTATGTGTTCAAAGACATATCCTTCTAAATCGAGTAACGTTTCTATGGAAACGACAGGATTTTCTTTTGGGATACGACAATCACATTTCCGATCCACTAATCCTTCTTTACTGCATCCCTCACTCCCACACATTGACGAATTCACACGGAAATTGCGTCGCTATGAAATACTATATGTTCTAAGACATTTCCTTCTAAATCGAGTAACGATTCAATGGTAACGACAGAATTTTCTTTTGGGATATGGCCATCACATTTCCAATCCACTAATCCTTCTTTACTGCATCCCTCACTCCCACACATTGACGTATTCACACGGAAATTGCGTCGCTATGAAATACTATGTGTTCTAAGACATTTCCTTCCATTTCGGGTAACGTTTCTATGGAAACAACAGGATTTTCTTTTGGGATACAACAATCTCATTTCCGATCCACTAATCCTTCTTTACTTCATCCCTCACTCCCACACATTGACGAATTCACACGGAAATTGCGTCGCTATGAGATACTATGTGTTCTATGACTTCTCCTTCTAAATCGAGTAACGTTTCTATGGAAACGACAGGATTGTCTTTTGGGATACGACAATCTCATTTCCGATCCACTAATCCTTCTTTACTGCATCCCTCACTCCCACTCATTGACGAATTCACACGGAAATTGCGTCGCTATGAAATACTATGTGTTCTATGACATTTCCTTCTAAATCGAGTAACGTTTCCATGGAAACGACAGGATTCTCTTTTGGGATACGACAATCTCATTTCCGATCCACTAATCCTTCTTTACTGCATCCCTCACTCCCATTAATTGTTGAATTCACACGGAAATTGCGTCGCTATGAAATACTATGTGTTCAAAGGCATATCCTTCTAAATCGAGTAACGTTTCTATGGAAACGACAGGATTTTCTTTTGGGATACGACAATCCCATTTCCGATCCACTAATCCTTCTTTACTGCATCCCTCACTCCAACACATTGACGAATTCACACGGAAATTGCGTCGCTATGAAATACTATATGTTCTAAGACATTTCCTTCTAAATCGAGTAACGTTTCAATGGTAACGACAGAATTTTCTTTTGGGATACGGCAATCACATTTCCAATCCACTAATCCTTCTTTACTGCATCCCTCACTCCCACACATTGACGAATTCACACAGAAATTGCGTCGTTATGAAATACTATGTGTTCTATGGCTTCTCCTTCTAAATCGAGTAACGTTTCTATGGAAACGACAGGATTTTCTTTTGAGATACGACAATCTCATTTCCGATCCACTAATTTTTCTTTACTGCATCCCTCACTCCCACTCATTGACGAATTCACACGGAAATTGCGTCGCTATGAAATACTATGTGTTCTAAGACATTTCCTTCTAAATCGGGTAACATTTCTATGGAAACGACAGGAGTTTCTTTTGGGATACGACAATCACATTTCCGATCCACTAATCCTTCTTTACTGCATCCCTCACTCACACACATTGACGAATTCACACCGAAATTGCGTCGCCATGAAATACTATGGGTTCTATGACTTCTCCTTCTAAATCGAGTAACGTTTCTGTGGAAACGACAGGATTTTCTTTTGGGATACGACAATCTCATTTCCGATCCACTAATCCCTCTTTACTGCATCCCTCACTCCCACTCATTGACGAATTCACACGGAAATTGCGTCGATATGAAATACTATGTGTTCTAAGACTTCTCCTTCTAAATCGAGTAACATTTCAATGGAAACGACAGGATTTTCTTTTGGGATACGACAATCACATTTCCGATCCACTAATCCTCCTTTACTGCATCCCTCACTCCCACACATTGACGAATTCACACGGAAATTGCGTCGCTATGAAATACTATGTGTTCTAAGACATTTCCTTCTAATTCGAGTAACTTTTCTATGGAAACGACAGGATTTTCTTTTGGGATACAACAATCTCATTTCCGATCCACTAATCCTTCTTTACTACATCCCTCACTCCCACACATTGACGAATTCACACGGAAATTGCGTCGCTATGAGATACTATATGTTCTACGACTTCTCCTTCAAAATCGAGTAACGTTTCTATGGAAACGACAGGATTGTCTTTTGGGATACGACAATCTCATTTCCGATCCACTAATCCTTCTTTACTGCAGCCCTCACTCCCACTCATTGACGAATTCACACGGAAATTGCGTCGCTATGAAATAATATGTGTTCTAAGACATTTCCTTCTAAATCGAGTAACGTTTCCATGGAAACGACAGGATTCTCTTTTGGGATACGACAATCTCATTTCCGATCCACTAATCCTTCTTTACTGCATCCCTCACTCCCATGAATTGTTGAATTCACACGGAAATTGCGTCGCTATGAAATACTATGTGTTTTAAGACATATCCTTCTAAATCGAGTAACGTTTCTATGGAAACGACAGGATTTTCTTTTGGGATACGACAATCCCATTTCCGATCCACTAATCCTTTTTTACTGCATCCCTCACTCCCACACATTGACGAATTCACACGGAAATTGCGTCGCTATGAAATACTATATGTTTTAAGACATTTTTTTCTAAATCGAGTAACGTTTCTATGGTAACGACAGAATTTTCCTTTGGGATACGACAATCACATTTCCAATCCACTAATCCTTCTTTACTGCATCCCTCACTCCCACACATTGACGAATTCACACGGAAATTGCGTCGTTATGAAATACTATGTGTTCTAAGACATTTCCTTCTAAATCGGGTAACATTTCTATGGAAACGACAGGAGTTTCTTTTGGGATACGACAATCACATTTCCGATCCACTAATCCTTCTTTACTGCATCCCTCACTCACACACATTGACGAATTCACACGGAAATTGCGTCGCCATGAAATACTATGGGTTCTATGACTTCTCCTTCTAAATCGAGTAACGTTTCTGTGGAAACGACAGGATTTTCTTTTGGGATACGACAATCTCATTTCCGATCCACTAATCCCTCTTTACTGCATCCCTCACTCCCACTCATTGACGAATTCACACGGAAATTGCGTCGATATGAAATACTATGTGTTCTAAGACTTCTCCTTCTAAATCGAGTAACATTTCAATGGAAACGACAGGATTTTCTTTTGGGATACGACAATCCCATTTCCGATCCACTAATCCTTCTTTACTGCTTCCCTCACTCCCACACATTGACGAATTCACACGGAAATTGCGTCGCTATGAAATACTATGTGTTCTAAGACATTTCCTTCTAATTCGAGTAACTTTTCTATGGAAACGACAGGATTTTCTTTTGGGATACAACAATCTCATTTCCGATCCACTAATCCTTCTTTACTTCATCCCTCACTCCCACACATTGACGAATTCACACGGAAATTGCGTCGCTATGAGATACTATATGTTCTATGACTTCTCCTTCAAAATCGAGTAACGTTTCTATGGAAACGACAGGATTGTCTTTTGGGATACGACAATCTCATTTCCGATCCACTAATCCTTCTTTACTGCAGCCCTCACTCCCACTCATTGACGAATTCACACGGAAATTGCGTCGCTATGAAATACTATGTGTTCTAAGACATTTCCTTCTAAATCCAGTAACGTTTCCATGGAAACGACAGGATTCTCTTTTGGGATACGACAATCTCATTTCCGATCCACTAATCCTTCTTTACTGCATCCCTCACTGCCATGAATTGTTGAATTCACACGGAAATTGCGTCGCTATGAAATATTATGTGTTTAAAGACATATCCTTCTAAATCGAGTAACGTTTCTATGGAAACGACAGGATTTTCTTTTGGGATACGATAATCCCATTTCCGATCCACTAATCCTTCTTTACTGCATCCCTCACTCCCACACATTGACGAATTCACACGGAAATTGCGTCGCTATGAAATACTATGTGTTCTAAGACATTTCCTTCTAAATCGGGTAACGTTTCTATGGAAACGACAGGAGTTTCTTTTGGGATACGACAATCACATTTCCGATCCACTAATCCTTCTTTACTGCATCCCTCACTCCCATTAATTGTTGAATTCACATGGAAATTGCGTCGCTATGAAATACTATGTGTTCAAAGACATATCCTTCTAAATCGAGTAACGTTTCTATGGAAACGACAGGATTTTCTTTTGGGATACGACAATCCCATTTCCGATCCACTAATCCTTCTTTACTGCATCCCTCACTCCCACACATTGACGAATTCACACGGAAATTGCGTCGCTATGAAATACTATATGTTCTAAGACATTTCCTTCTAAATCGAGTAACGTTTCAATGGTAACGACAGAATTTTCTTTTGGGATACAGCAATCACATTTCCAATCCACTAATCCTTCTTTACTGCATCCCTCACTCCTACACATTGACGAATTCACACGGAAATTGCGTCGTTATGAAATACTATGTGTTCTATGGCTTCTCCTTCTAAATCGAGTAACGTTTCTATGGAAACGACAGGATTTTCTTTTGAGATACGACAATCTCATTTCCGATCCACTAATCCTTCTTTACTGCATCCCTCACTCCCACTCATTGACGAATTCACACGGAAATTGCGTCGCTATGAAATACTATGTGTTCTAAGACATTTCCTTCTAAATCGGGTAACATTTCTAAGGAAACGACAGGAGTTCCTTTTGGGATACGACAATCACATTTCCGATCCACTAATCCTTCTTTACTGCATCCCTCACTCACACACATTGACGAATTCACACGGAAATTGCGTCGCAATGAAATACTATGGGTTCTATGACTTCTCCTTCTAAATCGAGTAACGTTTCTGTGGAAACGACCGGATTTTCTTTTGGGATACGACAATCTCATTTCCGATCCACTAATCCCTCTTTACTGCATCCCTCACTCCCACTCATTGACGAATTCACACGGAAATTGCGTCGATATGAAATACTATGTGTTCTAAGACTTCTCCTTCTAAATCGAGTAACATTTCAATGGAAACGACAGGATTTTCTTTTGGGATACGACAATCACATTTCCGATCCACTAATCCTTCTTTACTGCATCCCTCACTCCCACACATTGACGAATTCACACGGAAATTGCGTCGCTATGAAATACTATGTGTTCTAAGACATTTCCTTCTAATTGGAGTAACTTTTCTATGGAAACGACAGGATTTTCTTTTGGGATACAACAATCTCATTTCCGATCCACTAATCCTTCTTTACTTCATCCCTCACTCCCACACATTGACGAATTCACACGGAAATTGCGTCGCTATGAGATGCTATATGTTCTATGACTTCTCCTTCTAAATCGAGTAACGTTTCTATGGAAACGACAGGATTGTCTTTTGGGATACGACAATCTCATTTCCGATCCACTAATCCTTCTTTACTGCAGCCCTCACTCCCACTCATTGACGAATTCACACGGAAATTGCGTCGCTATGAAATACTATGTGTTCTAAGACATTTCCTTCTAAATCGAGTAACGTTTCCATGGAAACGACAGGATTCTCTTTTGGGATACGACAATCTCATTTCCGATCCACTAATCCTTCTTTACTGCATCCCTCACTCCCATGAATTGTTGAATTCACACGGAAATTGCGTCGCTATGAAATACTATGTGTTTAAAGACATATCCTTCTAAATCGAGTAACGTTTCTATGGAAACGACAGGATTTTCTTTTGGGATACGACAATCCCATTTCCGATCCACTAATCCTTCTTTACTGCATCCCTCACTCCCACACATTGACGAATCCACACGGAAATTGCGTCGCTATGAAATACTATATGTTTTAAGACATTTCCTTCTAAATCGAGTAACGTTTCTATGGTAACGACAGAATTTTCTTTTGGGATACGACAATCACATTTCCAAACCACTAATCCTTCTTTACTGCATCCCTCACTCCCACACATTGACGAATTCACACGGAAATTGCGTCGTTATGAAATACCATGTGTTCTATGGCTTCTCCTTCTAAATCTAGTAACGTTTCTATGGAAACGACAGGATTTTCTTTTGAGATACGACAATCTCATTTCCGATCCACTAATCCTTCTTTACTGCATCCCTCACTCCCACTCATTGACGAATTCACACGGAAATTGCGTCGCTATGAAATACTATGTGTTCTAAGACATTTCCTTCTAAATCGGGTAAAGTTTCTATGGAAACGACAGGAGTTTCTTTTGGGATACGACAATCACATTTCCGATCCACTAATCCTTCTTTACTGCGTGCCTCACTCACACACATTGACGAATTCACACGGAAATTGCGTCGCTATGAAATACTATGGGTTCTATGACTTCTCCTTCTAAATCGAGTAACGTTTCTGTGGAAACGACAGGATTTTCTTTTGGGATACGACAATCTCATTTCCGATCCACGAATCCTTCTTTACTGCATCCCTCACTCCCACACATTGACGAATTCACACGGAATTTGCGTCGCAATGATATACTATGGGTTCTATGACTTCTCCTTCTAAATCGAGTATCGTTTCTATGGAAACGACTGGCTTTTCGTTTGCGATACGAGTATCTCCTTCTCGATGCACTATTCCTTCTTTATTGCATCCCTAGCTCCCTCACATTGACGAATTAACACAGAAATTGCGTCGCTATGAAATACTATGGGTTCTATGACTTCTCCTTCTAAATCGAGTAACATTTCTATGGTAACGACAGGATTTTCTTTTGGGATACGACAATCTCATTTCCGATCCACTAATCCCTCTCTAATCCCTCTTTACTGCATCCTCACTCCCACTCATTGACGAATTCAAACGGAAATTGCGTCGATATGAAATACTATGTGTTCTAAGACTTCTCCTTCTAAATCGAGTAACGTTTCAATGGAAACGACAGGATTTTCTTTTGGGATACGACAATCACATTTCCGATCCACTAATCCTTCTTTACTTTCATCCCTCACTCCCACACATTGACGAATTCACACGGAATTGCGTCGCTATGAGATACTATGTGCTCTATGACTTCTCCTTCTAAATCGAGTAACGTTTCTATGGAAACGACATGATTGTCTTTTGGGGATACGACAATCTCATTTCCGATCCACTAATCCTTCTTTACTGCATTCCTCACTCCCACTCATTGACGAATTCACACGGAAATTGCGTCGCTATGAAATACTATGTGTTCTAAGACATTTCCTTCTAAATCGAGTAACGTTTCCATGGAAACGACAGGATTCTCTTTTGGGATACGACAATCTCATTTCCGATCCACTAATCCTTCTTTACTGCATCCCTCACTCCCACACATTGACGAATTCCACACGGAAATTGCGTCGCTATGAAATACTATGTGTTCTAAGACATTTCCTTCTAAATCGGGTAACGTTTCTATGGAAACGACAGGAGTTTCTTTTGGGATACGACCATCACATTTCCGATCCACTAATCCTTCTTTACTGCATCCCTCACTCACACACATTGACGAATTCACACGGAAATTGCGTCGCTATGAAATACTATGTGTTCTAAGACATTTCCTTCTAATTCGAGTAACTTTTCTATGGAAACGACAGGATTTTCTTTTCGGGATACAACAATCTCATTTCCGATCCACTAATCCTTCTTTACTTCATCCCTCACTCCCACACATTGACGAATTCACACGGAAATTGCGTCGCTATGAGATACTATGTGCTCTATGACTTCTCCTTCTAAATCGAGTAACGTTTCTATGGAAACGACATGATTGTCTTTTGGGATACGACAATCTCATTTCCGATCCACTAATCCTTCTTTACTGCATCCCTCACTCCCACTCATTGACGAATTCACACGGAAATTGCGTCGCTATGAAATTCTATGTGTTCTAAGGACATTTCCTTCTAAATCGGGTAACGTTTCTATGGAAACGACAGGAGTTTCTTTTGGGATACGACAATCACATTTCCGATCCACTAATCCTTCTTTACTGCATCCCTCACTCACACACATTGACGAATTCACACGGAAATTGCGTCGCCATGAAATACTATGGGTTCTATGACTTCTCCTTCTAAATCGAGTAACGTTTCTGTGGAAACGACAGGATTTTCTTTTGGATACGACAATCTCATTTCCGATCCACTAATCCCTCTTTACTGCATCCCTCACTCCCACACATTGACGAATTCACACGGAAATTGCGTCGCTATGAAATACTATGTGTTCTAAGACATTTCTTCTAATTCGAGTAACTTTTCTATGGAAACGACAGGATTTTCTTTTGGGATACAACAATCTCATTTCCGATCCACTAATCCTTCTTTACTTCATCCCCTCACTCCCACACATTGACGAATTCACACGGAAATTGCGGCGCTATGAGATACTATGTGCTCTATGACTTCTCCTTCTAAATCGAGTAACGTTTCTATGGAAACGACATGATTGTCTTTTGGGATACGACAATCTCATTTCCGATCCACTAATCCTTCTTTACTGCATTCCCTCACTCCCACTCATTGACGAATTCACACGGAAATTGCGTCGCTATGAAATACTATGTGTTCTAAGACATTTCCTTCTAAATCGAGTAACGTTTCCATGGAAACGACAGGATTCTCTTTTGGGATACGGCAATCTCATTTCCGATCCACTAATCCTTCTTTACTGCATCCCTCACTCCCATGAATTGTTGAATCCACACGGAATTGCGTCGCTATGAAATACTATTGTGTTCTAAGACATTTCCTTCTAATCGGGTAACGTTTCTATGGAAACGACAGGAGTTTCTTTTGGGATACGACAATCACATTTCCGATCCACTAATCCTTCTTTACTGCATCCCTCACTCACACACATTGACGAATTCACACGGAAATTGCGTCGCTATGAAATACTATGGCTTCTATGACTTCTCCTTCTAAATCGAGTAACGTTTCTGTGGAAATGACAGGATTTTCTTTTGGGATACGGACAATCTCATTTCCGATCCACGAATCCTTCTTTACTGCATCCCTCACTCCCACACATTGACGAATTCACACGGAATTTGCGTCGCAATGAAATACTATGGGTTCTATGACTTCTCCTTCTAAATCGAGTATCGTTTCTATGGAAACGACTGGCTTTTCGTTTGCGATACGAGTATCCTCCTTCTCGATGCACTATTCCTTCTTTATTGCATCCCTAGCTCCCTCACATTGACGAATTAACACAGAAATTGCGACGCTATGAAATACTATGGGTTCTATGACTTCTCCTTCTAAATCGAGTAACATTTCTATGGGAACGACAGGATTTTCTTTTGGGATACGACAATCTCATTTCCGATCCACTAATCCTTCTTTACAGCATCCCTTACTCCCACTCATTGACGAATTCACACGGAAATTGCGTCGGTATGAAATACTATGTGTTCTAAGACATTTCCTTCTAAATCGAGTAACGTTTCTATGGAAACGACAGGATTCTTTTTTGGGATACGACAATCTCATTTCCGATCCACTAATCCTTCTTTACTGCATCCCTCACTCCCACTCATTGACGAATCCACACGGAAATTGCGTCGCTATGAAATACTATTGTTCAAAGACAAATCCTTCTAAATCGAGTAACGTTTCTATGGAAACGACAGGATTTTCTTTTGGGATACGACAATCTCATTCCGATCCACTAATCCTTCTTTACTGCATCCCTCACTCCCACACATTGACGAATTCACACGGAAATTGCGTCGCTATGAAATACTATATGTTCTAAGACATTTCCTTCTAAATCGAGTAACGTTTCTATGGGTAACGACAGGATTTTCTTTTGGATACGACAATCACATTTCCAATCCACTAATCCTTCTTTACTGCATCCCTCACTCCCACACATTGACGAATTCACACGGAAATTGCGTCGCGTTATGAAATACTATGTGTTCTATGGCTTCTCCTTCTAAATCGAGTAACCCTTTCTATGGAACGACAGGATTTTCTTTGAGATACGACAAATCTCATTTCCGATCCACTAATCCTTCTTTACTGCATCCATCACTCCCACACATTGACGTATTCACACGGAAATTGCGTCGCTATGAAATACTATGGGTTCTATGACTTCTCTTCTAAATCGAGTAACGTTTCTGTAGAAACGACAGGATCTTCTTTTGGGGTACGACAATCTCATTTCCGATCCACTAATCCTTCTTTACTGCATCCCCTCACTCCCACTCATTGATGAATTTACGTGGAGATTGCGTCGCTATGAAATACTATGTGTTCTAAGACATTTCCTTCTAAATCGCGTAACGTTTCTGTGGAAACGACAGGATTCTTTTTGCGTTTTTTGGGATACGACAATCACATTTCCGATCCACTATTCCTTCTTTATTGCATCCCTAGCCCCCTCACATTGACGAATTAACACAGAAATTGCGTCGCTATGAAATACTATGTGTTCTAATACTTCTCCTTCTAAATCGAGTATCGTTTCTATGGCAAACGACATTGCTTTTTCTTTTGCAATACGAGTATCTCCTTCTCGATCCACTATTCCTTCTTTATTGCATCTTTAGCTCTCTCACAATAGACTAATCAGCAAAGAAATTGAGTCGCTATGAAATACTATGGGTTCCATGACTTCTCCGTCTAAATCGAGTAACGTTTCTATGGAAGCGACAGGATTTTCTTTTGGGATACGACAGTCTCATTTCCGATCCACTAACCCTTCTTTACTGAATCCCTCACTCCCACTCATTGACGAATTCACACGGAAAATAGCGCCGCTATGAAATACTATGTATTCTAAGACATTTCCATTCTAAATCGAGTAACGTTTCTATGGAAACGACAGGGATTTTCTTTTGGGGATACGACAATCACATTCCGAACCACTAATCCTTCTTTACATCATCCCTCACTCCCACACAGTAACGAATTAACACAGCAAATGCGTCGCAATGAAATACTATGGGTTCTATGACTTCTCCTTCTAAATCGAGTATCGTTTCTATGGAAACGACCTGGTCTTTCTTTTGCGATACGAGTATCTCCTTCTCGATGTACTATTCCTTCTTTATTGCATCCCTAGCTCCCTCACATTGACGAATTAACACGGAAATTGCGTCGCTATGAAATACTAGGTGCTCTAAGACATTTCCTTCTAAATCGAGTAACGTTTGTATGGAAACGACAGGATTTTCTTTTGGGATACGACAATCACCAATTTCGATCCACTACACCTTCTTTGCTGCATCCCTCACTCCCACACATTGACGAATTCACACGGAAATTGCGTCGCTATGAAATACTAAGGGTTCTATGACTTCTCCTTCTAAATCGAATAACATTTCTATGGAAACGACAGGATTTTCTTTTGGGATACGACAATCTCATTTCCGATCCACTAATCCTTCTTTACTGCATCCCTCACTCCCAGTCATTGACGAATTCACACGGAAATTGCGTCGCTATGAAATACACTCCTGGAAATGGAAAAAAGAACACATTGACACCGGTGTGTCAGACCCACCATACTTGCTCCGGACACTGCGAGACGGCTGTACATAGCAATGATCA